>NC_084559.2:18258145-18370645 GCF_033978685.3 Nerophis lumbriciformis
GACTGTGCTGTCAGAGCTACCACTTTAAAAAACCCAAAAAAAAACGTTGTTGGCTCAGCACGACTGGAAGTTAGAGGGGGCAGGAAGTGTGACGCTTGGCAAAATAAGAGGCGAGAAATGTAAAAAAATACAGAATCAACGAGTTAAGTTGCTCAAAAAAATCCTACTTTTGAATGCTTTCTTGGCGTGAGCTGTGGTGATGCTGACCAGTGCAGAAGTGGAACTCCACCCCCCCAATAACCTTCCTCCAACTCCCCGCCCTTCCCCAAGAAAATCAAAGTAGAAAAAGAAATCCCCTTCTCCTCCAGCGCTGAATGTCCCGTGCAGTGAGGAGGAAGAATGAGAAGATGAGTTAGGTGGCAGTCACTTGTCAGTATGCACATCCTCACTTTACAGCCCAAAATAAGACTCGATTGGACGTTTTTAAGAATAAAATCTGTACATATATTTCTTCATGATTACTTTGTCCAAAGGGGACAATTATTTTCCCGTGTTTTGTTGGAATCTTTAGCGTATATTTTTTTATTAAATCTTTTATCTGCTCTTGAATTTAGACGTGGAGTCCCATCCTGTGTGTGTATACGAGCATGAAGAAATGATGGCGTGTGTACTTTGCTAGCAGCACTTTTTCTTCCTTTTACTGTTCCGAGTGAGTTTGACCACGTCGTTCTGTTGCTGCTGCTGCTGCTTGGCCATCACCTCCTTCTTGGCTCGGAGCACCAGCTCTGTGATGCAGTTGAACATCTGCACAGGGAGCAAACACACCACCAGGACGGCCATGAAACGTTTGGATGACGTATTTCCACCTCGCTATAGGTACATTAAAAATGAACACCAATGGGAGCATCGGTGTTCAAGCAAACCCCTTCCAGACTCAATTCCACCTATTTGACGGAGGAACATGATCACATCATCATAAATACCGTATTTTCCGCACTATAAGGCGCACCTAAAAACCACAAATTTTCTCAAAAGCTGACAGTGCGCCTTATAACCCGGTGCGCTTTATATATGGATAAATATTAAGATTCATTTTCATAAAGTTTCGGTCTCGTAACTACGGTAAACAGCCGCCATCTTTTTTCCCGGTAGAACAGGAAGCGCTTCTTCTTCTACGCAAGCAACCGCCAAGGTAAGCACCCGCCCCCATAGAACAGAAAGCGCTTCTTCTTCTACTGTAAGCAACCACCCGCCCGCGTAGAAGAAGAAAAAGCGCGCGGATATTACCGTACGTTTCATTTCCTTTGTGTGTTTACATCTGTAAAGACCACAAAATGGCTCCTACTAAACGACAGGGATCCGGTTCATGAAAAGACGCAATCTCTCCATCCGCACACGGATTACTATTTCACAGCAACTGATATTCCTGTGAACCGCACTGTGGATACAACGGGAGCACGTACGGTGAATATTCGCACCACAGGGAATGAGAAGTCATCCTTCACTGTGGTTCTAGCTTGCCATGCTAATGGCCAGAAACTTCCACCCATGGTGATATTCAAAAGGAAGACCTTGCCAAAAGAGACCTTTCCAGCCGGCGTCATCATAAAAGCTAACTCGAAGGGATGGATGAAGAAAAGATGAGCGAGTGGTTAAGGTAAGTTTAAGTTTACGCGAAGAGGCCGGGTGGCTTTTTTCACGCAGCTTCGTCCATGTTGATATACGATTCCATGCGCGCCCACATCACGCTGGTTTTAATATATTATTAAAGTTTGACTGACCTATTTGACTGTTTTTTTGACATTCCTTTAGCGCAGTTAGATGCGGCTTACAACACGGGGCGGCTTATAGGTGGACAAAGTTTTGAAATATGCCGTTCATTGAAGGCGCGGCTTATAACCCAGGGCGCCTTATGGTGCGGAAAATACGGTAACCACAAATGAAGACGGAATACTATTAAACGCAACCAGAGGTGGGTAGAGTAGCCAGAAATTGTACTCAAGTAAGAGTACTGTTACTTCAGAGATGTATTACTCAAGTAAAAGTAAGGAGTAGTCACCAAAATAATTACTTGAGTAAAAGTAAAAAGTATGTTGTGAAAAAACTACTCAAGTACTGAGTAACTGATGAGTAACCTGTTCGTTTAATGATGACGGCAACAAATAATGCACAAAAACATAAAAATAGCAATGAGCAAATTCAGAGTCAGGAATATTTCTTAAGCAACTAAAACAATAACATAAATTAAATAATAATACATAAACATAAAAAAAATTAAGGCAAATTGAGCCACAATAACTTAACTGCACCATAGGCTCAGTAGGCAGAGATTACAAAGGAAAATAACAAGTTAGCCTTTACGCAAGTCATAAACTGATAGGTGTGGGCTGCACGTGGGAACACACTGATTGGTGTTTCTATGCCATACTTGACACCTCCGATTTCGGGAGGTGGGGGGTGGGGGCGTGGTCGGGGGGATCGTGGTTGGGGTGGGGGCGTGGTTAAGAGTGGAGGAGTATATTTACAGCTAGAATTCACCAAGTATATATAAGAAATACTTGACTTTCAGTGAATTCTAGCTATATATATATATATATATATATATATGAGAAATACTTGAATTTCAGTGTTCATTTATTTACACATATACACACACATAACACTCATCTACTCATTGTTGAGTTAAGGGTTGAATTGTCCATCCTTGTTCTATTCTCTGTCACTATTTTTCTAACCATGCTGAACACCCTCTCTGATGATGCATTCTGCTTTGTCTCCTTGTTGTGTGCGCAGTTGTGCACTGCACTCTCCAAAAGCCATAGATGTTATTGTCACATATGCATGTACAGTAGATGGCAGTATTGGCCTGTTTAAGAGTGTCACAACATTGCTGTTTACGGCAGACGAACTGCTTTACGGTAGACGAAAACGTGACTGCTGCTGTTGTGTTGTTGTTGCCGCGCTGGGAGGACGTTAATGAAACTGCCTAACAATAAACCCACAAAAGAAACCAAGAACTCGCCCTCGATCATTCTACAGTTATAATGTGATTGGGCAGGCACGCTGTTTATATTGTGGGAAAGCGGACGTGAAAACAGGCTGTCGACACGTCACTCAGGTCCGCATGGAGCTGGAGGGGGCGTGGCCTCCAGCTCCGCCTGAATTTCGGGAGAAAATTTGTCCCGGGAGGTTTTCGGGAGAGGCGCTGAATTTCGGGAGGGTTGGCAAGTATTTTCTATGCATGCGTGTGTGTGTGTGTCTGTGTGTGTGTGTGTGTGTGTGTGTGTGTGTGTGTGTGTGTGTGTCTATGAGGCTGCAGTGCGTTAATAAATGTCCCCACACGATGTACATTTGACAGTGGTTCGTAGCAGGGAAGCTAACATCAGCCTACGGTGAAAGCCAAAATATCTACTAACGTTACTTACTGCCATATGCTTCCTCAAATTTGACGTTGAGTTCATGTAAGCTTAAGCTTGTTAATCATGTGACCGCCTGGCTCTGTTTGATTGGTGAAACGGACTCAAACGTCACCAGTGACTGTATTTGATTGGTGAAACGCAGGCATGCGATAGATCCTACTTTGAAGGTCTGTCTGACAAACCAAAATAAACAAATCGTGCAACAGATCGATAAAAATCAGTAGCGAGTAGCGAGCTGAATGTAGATAAATGGAGCGGAGTAAAGGAAGCGTTTCTCCTCTATAAATATACTCAAGTAAAAGTAAAAGTATGTTGCATTAAAACTACTCTTAGAAGTACACTTTATCCCAAAAGTTACTCAAGTAGATGTAACGGAGTAAATGTAGCGCGTTACTACCCACCTCTGACCGCAACATGTAATTGTAAAAAAACAAACATTATTTGTAGAGATGTCCGATAATGGCTTTTTTGCTGATATTCCGATATTGTCCAACTCTTAATTACCGATTCCGATATCAAGCGATACCGATATATACAGTCGTGGAATCAACACATTATTATGCCTAATTTTGTTGTGATGCCCCGCTGGAAGCATTAAACAATGTAACAAGGTTTTCCAAACTAAATCAACTCAAGTCATGGAAAAAAAATGCCAACATGGCACTGCTATATTTATTATTGAAGTCACAAAGTGCATTATTTTTTTTAACATGCTTCAAAACAGCAGCTTGGAATTTGGGACATGCTCTCCCTGAGAGAGGGAGCGGGGGTGTATATTGTAGCGTCCCGGAAGAGTTAGTGTTGCAAAGGGTTCTGGGTATTTGTTCCCCCGAAATGTGTTTTGTCATTCTTGTTTGGTGTGGGTTCACAGTGTGGCGCTTATTTGTAACAGTGTTAAAGTTGTTTATGCGGCCACCCTCAGTGTGACCTGTATGGCTGTTGACCAAGTATACTTTGCATTCATTCACTTGTGTGTGTGAAAAGCCGTAGATATTATGTGATTGGGCCGGCACGCAAAGGCAGTGCCTTTAAGGTTTATTGACGCTCTGTACTTCTCCCTACGTCCGAGTTATTTTACATTTTGAAACCGATACCGATAATTTCCGATATTACATTTTAAAGCGGAAATTATAAAATAAACCTCTCTTTCACCATGGCTACGTATTATATTATATATCTTATAGCAAGGCAACTGGCATTCCAAAAAATAATAATAAAGATCAAAAATGTCAATGCGATTAAAAAATATGTGTTTTTAGTATTACAATAATTAATTAATTGCATTTAACACGATAATTTGAGCCCACTAAAAATAATAATATAATAAGATTCATCTCCAAAAATTGGTCCAGGGCAACCATTATGACAAGCAAAGAGCTGGATTGCACAATATTCTAGCAAACATTGCTTACCTCTTCAACATTAATGTTCTCTTTTGCGCTCGTCTCAAACAGGTTGATGCCCATTTGTTCAGCAAACTTCTGTGCATCAGTTGTCTCGACCACCTTGGAGTTGGGGTCATCGTTTTTGTTTCCCACTGAAAACAAAGTGGTACTTAGAAAGCTTCTTAGACGCTCAACCGTCACAGCACAAACATCCACACATACACACTAATGACAGCCAATACCAGAGCATAACTGTCAGTGTTTGCAGTGGACTAGAACTGCAATGTTTACCAACAAAAGCCGTTGTCTAGATAACCGAAAAATAAAGTTGACCATGCTTTGCACAAATCTTACTTGCACTGGCTAACAAGCTAATTATAACATTTAAAACTGATGCATTTTGTATGCTGCAGTGGCAGAATCTGGGTTAATACTGCAGTGTTTTCATTTCAAAGGTTGATTTGCAATAAACAGGAAGTCAGGTGGTTTAATGCTGTGTAACTAGACATTAGTTATGTTGCTGTCGTTTCGTGCTGCCAGGCAATATGACAAGACTAACAATACTACAACACATATCAACATGAACAGAGCATATTTCATTGAAATGACCCGTGCTCTCAAAATTTATGTTAACAAAAGCGGTCACCCAAGAATCTTGCTTTGATATGTCGTTTTACTGTCACCGAGCAGTGGATAGCTGGTGCGCTTAGAGCAGAGGTCACCAACGCGGTGTCCGCGGGCACCAGGTCGCCCGTAAGGACCAGATGAGTCGCCCGCTGGTCTGTTCTAAAAATAGCTCAAATAGCAGCACTTACCAGTGAGCTGCCTCTATTTTTTTAATTGTATTTATTTACTAGCAAGCTGGTCTCGCTTTGCTCGACATTTTTAATTCTAAGAAAGACAAAACTCAAATACAATTTGAAAATCCAAGAAAATATTTGAAAGACTTGGTCTTCACTAACTGACAAAGAAACAGATAACAGATTTGGTGTCCAGTTCAAAGTGTGACATGATTTATTTAAACATTTGAGAGTTGACTTTTGTATTTTACATGAGTTATTATTTGTACAAACATGGTGCAAAGTTATTCATGATTTGTTAAAAAATGTTAGTGGCTAGCTAGTTAAAATGGGATATTGTGATTTCACAAAACTGTCTTAGAAGTGATCATTTGAAAATGTGCAATTTGAAAAATGTGCACTTAGAGAAAATATAAAAATAAAGTGTTGTATATTGATATTTATCTGTTTCCATATATATTTATTGTGAGAAATCATTAAGATGATCAGTGTTTCCACAAAGATAAATATCATTAACTATTAATAATAACAGAGTTAAAGGTAAATTCAGCAAATTGGCTATTTCTGGCAATTTATTTAAGTGTGTATCAAACTGGTAGCCCTTCGCATTAATCAGTACCCAAGAAGTAGCTCTTGGTTTCAAAAAGGTTGGTGACCCCTGCCTTAGAGTATGTCCTTTCACAGTGTGGATCTAAGTTACTTATCTTCACCTCAATGGCGGCAAATAAACTTTATTTACATTGTATTAAATGCTTCTAGGTTTCTGGTTGCCAATTTTGATTTGCGCTTTATGACAAATAAAATCATGTCATAAAATCATGAGTAAACACTAAAAACTAGAGGGGGGAAATACATTTCAATAATCAATATATTTATTGTCAATAAAGTAATGCAGACAGTTGTCAAATTTGGCTGACTGCAGTAAGCCACCTCACCCAGAGATCCGACCAGCTCCTTTATTTTAGGGCTCTAATGTTCCAGTTTTACACACATTTCTATTGATTAAATAAATGTGGGAATTAATTCAACTGTTTCATATTACAAATGCACTGTTTTTAAACGTTACAAGCGACTGCATTGCAAAATGATTCACAGCTCTCTTCCTCTCACGCGAGATCCACCCAGGAATGGGGCTATATGAATCACTTCCCTGCTGTTTATATACGGTGTATATACCGGTACATAAATACATACACATACATTTATTTACATACATACATACATACATACACTGCAAAAACTGAAATCTAAGTAAGATGAAATATCTCAAATAAGGGTGATATTTGCTTATTTTCTGTCTAATAAGATAATTCTTCTCAGATTTTATGCTAGAGTGTTTTACTTGTTTTCAGTGTTTTTGTCCTAAATGATCTCAGTAAGATATTACAGCTTGTTGCTGAGATTTGATGACCTATATTGAGTAAAACATGCTTGAAACTAGAATATCAACTGTTGCAAAGCTGTGTCATCAACACTCACAAGTATAAAACTACTTTTTTAAAGTAATCATTTCTTATTTCAAGCATGTAAAAAAAGAAAATCATGACTTTGACACAATTGTGTCTCATTAAAACAGATGACAGCCAAATGGACTTTGCTGTTTTATTTTCAATGAAACAATAGAAAATACGTACTCATATAGTAGTACAGTTGGCACAGTACAGTAAACTGACAGTTAATATTTAAACATTTAACATTTCTAACAATTTTGAACAGAAATAGTTAATGCACATTCAGATAAATTCCTCAAAATTACAATTAAAACATTTTTGGCTGGGGGCCAGGCTATATTTATGCACACTAATTGACTGAAAGAGCACGCACTGGCGCTATGATGTCATGTTATCGATGGAAAAATGCATTTTTAGACCATATGATTTACCTGAGCAACTAGGAGACCCCGAGAGTAACAAGCGGTTGCCTTGTTGCCTTTCCATTAAGAACAATAAATTAGTTTTTAGTATAAGTTTGCTGGTTTCAAGAAATGTAATGCCGGGCGCATATCATTATGTCAAGATAATGGCACTAGCATTTATTTAAGAATATTTTTCAACATATTGAGCAAAAAGGTCTCTCTTTTTTTTTCTACCAAGAAAAGTGCACTTGTTATTAGTTAGAATATACTTATTTTAAGGTAGTTTTGGGTTCATTGAAGTTAGCTAATTTTACTTGTTTTGGAAAGTCTTGACAAGCCAAATTTTCTTGTTCTATTGGCAGATAATTTTGCTTAGTTCAAATAAAATACCCCTCATTTTTGTATTTTTTTTTTTCTTGTTTTTGAACACTGCCTTTGTGCAGTGTACATATATGTACATATATACATACATACATGCACATATACATGTATATATATACATAAGGGCACCCGAAGGCAGACCTGTGCAATAATCATGCTGTTTAACCAGCATCTTGATATGCCACACCTGTGAGGTGTGATGGATTATCTTAACAAAGAAGAAATGCTCACTCAGAGATTTAGACACATTTGTAAACAACATTTGAGAGGAGTACCGGTAGGTCTTTTGTGAATATGGTAAAAGTTTTATATTTGTGTTCGACTCATGAAAAATGGGACCAAAAAGAGCACGCACCATTTGATTTTACGTGAAACCATACCTAGAATTAGTTCGGTACATATAAAAGTACCAAATTTAGCACCGATTCCTATGTGCCATAAACGTAAACGTTAAGGCATGTAGCATAACTGTGTGCCTGCTTAATTAATTGATTAATTAATTATTAGGCAGTGCGAACGAAATAACATTTTATTTAGTTAGTCTTTTGGACTATTTGAAAAATTACTTAAACGATTAGTCACTACAAAATATTATACACAAGTTAGTATCTTCTTGCAATTGTATGACATATAAACATGTTAAAGTGGAACATAAGTACAAATGCTTTGATTCTGCATCCAAGCACGTGTGTTAGAAGGGACGAGTGTCAAAAGTGTTTGACCTGAGGTTGAACTTTTCTCTTAAAAATATAACTGTTGTCCCTGATAATGACTGAAATTTGCTTTGTGTATGCAGAGGCAGTTTCTCTCAATCTAATCCAGAGGAGCATTTAGATGCAATTTAAATTGAACACAGAACATTACATTTAACATGTTTAGCTGTGTAGGAAATCTTATCAAATCAGGGTGTCATTTATTATGCTTAAGTAGGATCTTATTACCGTATTTTTCGGACTATAAGTCGCAGTTTTTTTCATAGTTTGGCCAGGCTCCAGTGCAACTTATATATGTTTTTTTTCATTCTTTATTATGCATTTTCGGCAGGTGCGACTTATACTCCGAAAAATACGGTACATGTTGCTCTCTTGAATTCCTTGGAGACATTGCAGCAAGATGAAAACATATCAAGTGTTAAAATCAATTAAATTTTGCATTTCATGAGGTAACATATTTAAGCCTCTACACTTAATCTGAGTACTTGTTATCATTGGAAACATATAATTCATGTATTGGATCTCCTTATATTTAGTGGATGTATTGAATGTTGTCGGCAGGAATTTAATGCTGAAAGAAGACGATATTTTTTTTGAGCGCAGACACTTACCTAATATTCGGCAGACATCATCACAGTTCTGGTTGATTTCATGTAACCATCGTTTGACGTTGACAAAGGACTCAGCGCTTGTGACGTCGTACACTACTATGACCCCGTGCGTGCCTCTGTAGTACCTACAGACACATAATGGGAAAAGAGTGTCATTGGCACTGACCTTAACATGCATGGTACTAACTTCTTGTCTAACAGAAACACAAAATGGACCTTTAGTGTTCGTTCACACTTGATACTTTCGGACAAAAGAATGAAGAAAAAAAAAAAATAGATCACCCTCGTATTTCTGTCAGAGCACTAAAAAATACTTTCAGTTAAAGGAGACCTATGAAGATTCTATCCATCTATCCATCCATTTTCTACAGCTTGTCCCTCTCAGGGTCTGGGGGGTGACTGGAGCCTATCCAATCTATATCTAACACATTATTAGATAATATGTATTGGATATGCTTTGGAGTGAATTTTGCTCTAACCGTAGGGATGTATATTGTTAGGATTTTATCGATGCCAACACACTAAGGGTGTAACGGTACGTGTATTTGTATTGAACCGCTTCGGTACGAGGGGTTCGGTTCGGTGGTGTACCGAACGAGTTTCCACACGGACATGTTAAATAGTGTACCGCACGGTGTGTAAACAATGCACGCTGAGGCACAACACATGGCATGCTAGCAACGACCGGAGTTGTTGGAATGGGGACTAAATTTAACAGTCTTGGATTGAAGTGATTGTCTTGCTGCTCTATCCCCCCATTCAACATGTGCAGACGCATCGTTATATCCCGTTGAGTTTGTTGCTTTATAAACGAGACTAGCAAAAACAAAAGTATGGTCTTGAGTGTCATGTGTCGATGTAACAATAAAAGAAGGGATCCAGTTGCCGTCTCAACGAGCTGTTTTATTCACGACCTTACAGCTACTCCAAGTGCTAACCACTAGCCTCAGGCACGTACACAGAATGTTGTAATATGAAGCTGCACCGCACCTTTACATAATCACAACATAAAAAAACACAGAACAGCCCAATTTCAAAAAGAGAGGTAAAACAAAAAGTAGTGATCAGAAGAAAATGTTTTAAATAAATATTGTGATAACATCGGAAAAGCTTAAATGCACAGAGCCATCTTTGTTTACAGTGGAAATCATAGACATCTTATAAGTAGACAAAGCATTGGCTGCTGTGACGCGAGAAATTGGACCGCCATCTTGAAGTGGTGATGAGGAGCCGGCGAGCAGCCTAAACTGACAGTTGACAGGTAAAAAACAAAGCGGACTGTTGAAAATAGGCATCGGGGATTACTTTTCACAAGTAAGATTTAACATTAACGTACTATTGGTTGTATTTTGTGAAAAAAATATTACCACACTGTTGAGAAGGAGCAAAGATCTTCAATAGTACTGAAATCGTAGCCGCTAGCAAACAAGAGTATGACCATAATAGAACTGCTTGTCAATAAAAATTAATTACATTTAAAAATGTCATACTTGAATAACAAAGTTGAAATAAATGATGAAGATAAAAATTGTAAAAGCCAACAGGGGTAAAAGTTAGGACCACAGTCCAGATTGTGTGTGTGTGTGTGTGTGTGTGTGTGTGTGTCATTTAAGGGAAGAATGTAATACAAAATATCAATACAAAGCGTCAAGACAGAATAAACTCTCTCCTGCTGCAGCAACATAGATACAGTCTATAGGTCCCTAAGATATATAGATATCTAATGTATTCATACATTGTTTATGTAGGATATAAACATGTATATATAACCTAATCATATTGTTTCTTCAACTTAAAAATAGCTGACCGTTTTTTCCCCCTTCTCTGGGATTATATTCCCAGTTTTGATCTTGGACGCCTGGTCACTTATAGCATATAAGAATATTCTATTACTGTTAAGCAAACTATGAATAATAAAACACGCCAAAACATGTGTCCTTTATCATAGCTACACGTATGACAAAAAAACACGTGAAAATCAGTGGTATTCAGTGAGGTAAGATGAATTAAATGCGCTGACAGTTCATTGCTCCTGCCAAATGAATTGCACTGAGTGGAGCGGATCACCACTCCAAGATGGCGGCCCCGAGTCTCGTCAGCGCCAGTAGGCAGTAGCGCTCCATGCTGCGTCTACTTATAAGATGTCTATGGTGGAAACCACTGCTTTTTCTTCAGCACTTGCAATGAGTGAACTTGTCCGAAAGATGGCGCCATAGCACAAACAATAACGCACCTCTCCGTTTATGGTATGTGCTGCGCATGTCAAAGTAAAATATTCTGATTTAATGTGTGATGCATGAAAATGCAAGTCATAATCAGATTTTTTTTTTCAGGGTCAATGTACACTAACATTCTAATCCGAATGATAATCAGATTAAATACATTTTGTCCATGTGCATATAGCTATTGTAGGCTTATTAACATTAGAGGAAACAACACACCGGTCTTTCCTCGTTTCCCACCGTGGTTACATTAAAGCCAAGTGCTACAAACGCTTCATCATATTCTGGTACCCGAGGTATCACACAGCACCCACTTAGGAGGGGCCCACCCCACTATTGGAGAAGGACTGAGCTAAGGTATCAAACTGCAACCAGGCCCCAATATGGCAGCACAGCACCATGCAAACACAAAGAAGCTTTGGTTAGACAAACCATGTGTTTGTGTGTGTGGGTTGGTATGGTTCTGAAAGTGGGAGCGGATACAGAATTGTCTGAACATGTTCACCTTGTAAAGTTGTGTTAGGCTGGGAGACTGCATGGACTGTGTGTTTGTTGAAGAACATGAAAAAGGAACCATTAAGTGGCCAGCATGCACAGACACACACAAGACCCAGACACTGGTCACCTCTTCTCCAGTAAAACTGAGCGAGTGAGTAAACGCTGTTCCCACAGAGCCAGTTTAGGACCATTGTCCTCCAACATTACAACAGAACCTCCAGAGGCTCCAGAGGCTCATCGAAGGCTAAAGGCGAATGTCGTGGCTGCACTGTTGCGGACACATAATCAAACATACATCCTGGCTGTGCAACAATAAAAGACTAAATTAATTAATAAGAAAGTTGAGTACACTTGTGTACACAATACAATTAATATTGTGCTGCTCTGACAGTCTAAGACTTTCAAAGACATTATTATCGATGAAATGGTAAGAATAGTAGTGGTTGGACATAGGGCTGGGCGATATATCGATATACTCGATATATCGCGGGTTTGTCTCGTGATATTTGAGTATACGTTCTCACACAGTTGCTTTTAGCAGCTGGCATTACACTACAGGCTCTTCTCACTCTTTCTAGTCTCTCCTTCTCACAGAGACTTAAACAAGCGCACCTTCTTACATACGTCACATACGTATACTCCCTCGTGGAGTAGAGAGGTAGCGGCATGGGTAACGTTAGCTGTGGTGCGAGTGGTAATACGAGAGAAAGAAAGTGTGAATCTGGTAACAAAGGAAAGGAATAATTAATTCCCAAGAAAAACAGCAGGGGGTCCATCATCTGGCGGTGGTTTGGCTTCAAGTGGGAATATGTCGAACAGACAACAGTAATTTGTCAAGTGTGGAGCAAAAGCGTAGCTGCGTAATGCTACAAAAAGTAGCATTACTGCTAATATGTAGCATCATTTGAAAAGTCACCTGCTAGAGAATGAAGAGTGCTTACTCCGCATGTCAACATCTCCGTTCGGTGCCACACCAACAAAATGCCGAGGCAACTATTTCCACATCTAAAGCGCATGAAAAACATTGTCCACGACATAAGGAGATAACGTCCGCCGGAACCTACCACATAGCGAAGGACGTACACAATTTGATTTCCTATTATGCAGCTCATTTTTATTTGACAGTTATTGGCATATATTGTGTGACGACATGCACAAAAGTGCACTTTATTTGTTTTAAACTATTGTAGTGGCGTTCTGTACAAAAAGTGCAATTTACTTGAGTGTTGTTTTGATATGTCATCTTAGTGACATCATGCACAAAAGTGCATTAATAGCTTGTTTTAAAATGTCTCTGACAATCTTGCACGTTATGTTTTGGAAATTACATGAATGTTTGTGCCACTGCTTAATAACTGCTTAATAAATACACTTTTGGTAAATTGACGTAGTTGTGATTTCCCTCTCTGCATGAAAGTTTAAAATGAGCATATATTAATGCAGTATGAACAAGAATGTTTTAATGTAGACACATAGAATCATCATACTGCAGTGATTATATGCATCAAGTGTTCTTTCAAGGCTAAGGCAAAATATCGAGATGTATATCGTGTCTCGTGACATGGCCTAAAAATATTGAGATATTAATAAAAGGCCATATCGCCCAGCCCTAGTTGGACACAATATTGCAATATTTTACATTTGTATTTCTCCTTTTGCAATATCAACACACCAAAAACAAAATCAATGACAATCACTGATTGGACCTTATCATGTAATCTCTGGCTGCACTTCTTCGTCTTTGTCGTGAAGAGCTATGTGTTGGTGGACCGCGGAAACAGAAGCTGAAAGAACTGTTTTCCAATGTCATAATCTTGGAGGGTTTCTCCGATTTTTAAAAAGCCAAACACTATCAAATTAAAAAGGTGTTTACATGTGTTGTAAAAAGGTCTGTGTATGTTTTGGCATTTCAATTTTCTTTTCATAAATAAAAATGAAAAACCAACAACAGTTTTTTTTAATTTTGTTTTAGATTACAAAAAAATAATGTCCATGACAGTCTAATGTTGTTATGAATGGAGCGTCCTTGGAGGAATCCTGATTATTCAAAAAGCATATATAAATACTCCGGTACCGTGTGCCTGTGACGCTGGCTAACATGTAAAGAAAATACTTTAGACATGGCACAAAGTTCCAAGACTTCTACAGAAATATCTACACACATATATCAACAGAAACCAAACCGAAATTGATGTGTTTTCATTTTCCGACACCAGAATGGGAAGTAGTGATTTTAAAGACAGGCCTGTAAGAAAATCTGTACTATGATGTGTGATCGAAACTCTTTTACCTTCACTTTCATATGTGTATATAGATATATCATTTATGTAAACGTCAGACCGCGTTGTGCCATGTCTAAAATATTTTCTGTGAAGTGCTCCAAAGACATTTTAGCCAGACACAGGGTATCCCCGCTTTTACTTTGAAAAAAATTATAATAATTCTAGTGTCAGACTATGAAAAATCCTTTGTTTTGGTCTGTTTTTCTGTTTACTGTGGATATTAGTTTTCTTTTCAAAACCAAAAAAGAAAAACGCTAGGTTTATCAATTTTCTTATTTGTATTTTAAAACGAAATTCAAATAAACCAGTCGGTTTTTTTTTTATATCTCTTTATGAAATGATAATTGAAATACCAAAACATACATTGGCCTAGAGAGCTAATTTTGATCCAGTTCATTCTTTTTCAATGTGTATTTTACCTCTGTTTTAAATGTTATTTTTTAGTCTGTCCTTTGCCTGTATTTCTTTGTGGTGTACAGCCATACTTGCCAACCTTGAGACCTCCGATTTCGGGAGGTGGGGTGGGGGGCGTGGTCGGGGGCGGGGTGTGGTTGGGGGCGTGGTTAAGAGGGGAGGAGTATATTGACAACTAGAATTCACCAAGTCAAGTATTTCATACATATATACATATATATATATATATATATATATATATCTACATCCTGAAAATATGCAAACAAAACTGTGTTTATATAATTGATACTTCAAACTTGCATAAATATAACATGAATATAACATAACTTGGCTTCTGAGAGCTTCAAAATGTAATAAATAAAATGCTAAAGTTGTTGATAAATAAGCAATATTTTAATAATTAAATATGGTTATTTTAAATGAATTATTATGATAATTTAAAATTAATTATTTCAAATATGTTTATTTTAATGTACCTGTATAATTATATGGCTGGATGTAATAAGGAGTCAGAAAAAATACAAATTAAAAATACAATTAATTTTTATGTTTTTAGCAAAATATAGTAAACATTTATTTCGGTTTTTTTTTAAATTAATAAATATATTTATTTTTAGTTAAGATAAACATAATAATACAATTTATCTCTAGTCTGGATGATTTAGTTCTTGTCACCCTGTTGTCCTCCCGTCGTGAAAAAAGGCTGTCCTCACTCAGCTCCGCATGGAGCTGGAGGGGGCGTGGCCTCCAGCTCCGGCTGAAAATCGGGAGATTTTCGGGAGAATATTTGTCCCGGGAGGTTTTCGGGAGAGGTGCTGAATTTCGGGAGTCTCCCGAAAAATTCGGGAGGGTTGGCAAGTATGTGTACAGCTCTTTGTTCTTCAAACTGTGGTTGTTTTTAAGGGGCTTTATAAATAAAGTTGGTATGGAACGTACGTCAAACTTGGAAATTCAATAAAAGGTGAGACACATCGACACAAACCTGTGTAAAACAATAATTTCCGATAGTAAGTCATAAAGCTGAAGTATTTCTATCTGGGTAGTAGTGCACTAAAAAGGACTATAAAGACGTCGCCCGAAGTTCTGGATCATTAGGACAAGATTTGAACAGCCAATTGTAACGCATTTCTGACAGTTGTCTGAAATGTCAGAATTCTGGAGAATTATGTGCAGTACTGTAGCTTGTGGTGGACCTTCGAATAAGATGAAAAATTGTGGCCAGAAAGCAGGCTAACAATTAAATGTGTATTTTAATGTGGAATTCCATACAGCCACACACACTTTATGGGAATACCTATAGATTACTTCCTCTACTAATATTGACTCGAGAGGCCACAATAGTACTTGGTTTCAGATCCAAAACGTGTGTGTGTTTGTGTATCCGTCAACTCACGTGGATGTGATTGTGCGAAAGCGCTCCTGTCCGGCTGTATCCCAGATCTGTAACTTCACCTTCTCCCCGTTGATCTCCACTGTCCGGATCTTGAAGTCCACACCGATTGTGGTGATATAACTACCTGCAAACAATGCAGGGCAGCATCAGCTTTGATGGCCACCATCAAGTAATGAAAAGAGTCATCATTATGCAAGATCGCGCAAAATGTCAGCAATTAGCTAAGTGAGTGCGATTCTTAAAAGTTACCTCCAAAAAGGAGAACTATGATGAAGAAACAGTAAAGGAACTTCCTACCAAGATAGTGTAGTTGCCTACACATCTCTGCCATGGTAGCTAAGTTCAACATTGTTGTCAATGCGTCTATTGGGCTTAGTGCTGTGTGATATGGACAAACATATATATATATATATATATATATATATATATATATATATATATATATATATATATATATATATATATATATATATATATATATATATATATATATATATATATATATATATGACACTAACGCATTATGGCACAAACAAGGTCCAAATTTTTTTTGTGTTGCTCCTCATAAATGTTGTGTTGCTCCTCATAAATGCCCCAGTTGGCTGTGTTCTGATGGCAATGATTTGATCTGACCTGAATGAGTGAGATTCAAAAGCTTAAAGCCAATATAAACCAGATTCAGCCTCCAAATGACAAACAGACATAGACATAAACATAAAACAATAAACAGGGTTGTCAGAAAATCACCTGAATAAGTCACAAGATGACCTCGCAGGAATTTACGCGTCTATCATAGTTGGAAAGCTTAATTGTTTCTGGAGTAAATCATTTTAATATAATCCCAAATAATAGACTGACATGGAAAGATGTACTTCATATGACAAAGTTATGAACAGAAAACAGCAATAACAATAATAAATACTCCTTTTTGCGCTGTTTTGTTCTCATGTACAGTGAAATTTACCGGTTGAGGAATAATACTTGCACCATATCATGGAAATGGTATGGCTCTTTAATTGGCACATGCTGGTCTCAAGAGTATTTGCTTGTTTTCCATGTTTATCCATTTAAAGTTCAAGTTTATTGTGTTAAGTCATTGTATGGAATCGGTATCGTAACAAAGATTTGGTTTGATTCAGAATTTGTGGTTACCGATACGATTCAGGGACGATTATATATATTTTTTCTAAAACGATACGATCCACAATGATTCAGTGAGTTGAAATCGATTCAGCAACTTTTTAGCAAACAAAATTCCAGCAGCGTGACTGTGATAGTGGATACTGGACACCAATGTTCCCTCTAATTTGTCATGTGTGTGAGCAAAGGCCATTGAGTGGAGCACATGTGAGCAACACCAGCATCACACCTGTCCCAAACCTGACATCATAACAGTTTAAATGTTTTATTATAAGAATCAAATGACAGCAGTCATTTTTTAATGAGATTATTTTCTGATGTAAGTGATTTGGCCCTCTTACAATGAAAATAACACACAAAAAAAAGTTTTTCATGAGCTATATGCTAGTATTGTACGTCTGGCTGGGGGTCCTGCCTTGAAAAGAAATGCTACCCCTTTTAGAGATCACATTTAGTTCCTGTAACTTTCTGTCTGTAAAATACTTCTTTTTATTAGCATTTATGAAATCTAGTGACAGCCTTTCATGAATAATATCCTTAGATTAACATTCTTGATAAATGGCAGTAAAATAAGCACACATCTGATTGAGGAGTCATAGTGTTACAACCTGGCATTTACACTTTGTGTGGTGTTGGAGTTGTCTGACTTTTTGTGTGGCCATAAACGCATCAGTGGCTAAGTGCCATGAGAGTGTGTGTGTGTGTGTGTGTGTGTGTGTTTGTGTGTGCGTGTTCTTGTATTTCTACCCTTCTTGAGACATCAAGAAAGAAAAGTAGCTTCCATATGAGGCTCATAAACCATGACATAAATCATGGTCCCAATGCAAAAAACCATTGCATCTAATAGAGAATGTCTCATTCGCACCCGTGGTGGTGAAATCTATCAAAATGAGGGTGGTCCCAAAAAGGAGGGATTTTTCAAATTAACTGTGTGTCGGTTTTAAAAGTCCTCACTCTCTGGTCAACATATGTAATCACAAGTGTGTGTAAGAAATTTAAATGCGCCCCCTTTGCCAAAATGTATTTAAAAATATATATATATATATATATATATTTATATAGCGACATACTTTAATAACTTGCAGGAAAAAATGAAGATTAAAAACCAATTACAAACAAAAAAATACAAAATAAGTTAACTAAAAGCAGTCTTTTTCCCCACAATGTGTCGACTTCTCTCTTATAAAATTAGGAACAATTTCTCATATTCTTTCTGCTTCTGTAATATTGCAGTATTTTCTCATAAAATTATTACTTTATTTAAAGTTATTACTTTTTAATGCAAAATGGTGACATTTGTTATATAAAATTCTGACTTATCACAATATTGCCAATGTTTTGGTGTTCTTGTAAAATAGTGACTATTTTGAGTAAAAAGATGACCTTTGTCATAATTTTGCCAAGTAAAATTCCGATTATTATTATAATATTGCCAAAAAAAATTAAGTTTTCTTATAAAATTTTGACTTTTGTCGGGTAAATTTACGACTCTTCATAAAATTGCCAACATTTTTAGCTTTTCTTGTACAATTGCGACTGCTATTGAGTAAAATTCCAACTTTTATCATAATATCGCACAGATGTTCAGTTTTTATTGTAAAATGTTGGCTTGCGTTGAGTAAAATTACGACTTGTATTATAGTACTGCCAAATTTCTTGTGAAATTCCAACTCATTTTTCACAACAAGCTTTTTTATATTTCCATAGTATGTATATATTAGTAATGTTGTAAATACAAATCTTTATATATCTAGAAAGGGTGGTCCTCAAGAGGTAGGCATTTTTCGGAGGTCTCAAGAAGGTAACAAATCCAAGAATGTGTGTGTGTGTGTGTGTGTGTGTCTGTCTGTCTGTCTGCAGGTGAAAGAGAGAGAGAGCGGCTTCTGTTGATATGACAGATGACAAAGAGTTGGTTTAAGCCTGGTTCGTATGGCAGAAAATGTCCGTTTTTTCTTGATATAAGTTTTTTTTTTTTACTAGTGTTTTTGGTGTGGTTACAAACAGTTTTGCTCAATAAAGTAATTGATGCAATTCCTGTCTATAAAGCGTCTCGACAGGCGATAACTGAACAGTGTTGACAAACATTATTTTATCCGATAGGGCAATTCTTGTCACCTGTCACCCACAGAGTTGCATTGCAAAATCATACACAATAAATTGTAAGGTGTTTATTTTGTTTAGAGCTCAGATGGGATTTTTGATTTGTAAATTTGCTGTGCGCAGAGGATGCTATATATATATATATATATAAATATATATATATATATATATATATATAAATATATATATATATATATATATATATATATATATATATATATATATATATATATATATATATGACCACCGAAAAAAGACTTTGATCACCAAAAACTGCGCTACCGAAACCGGATGTAAAACCGAAACCGGATGTAAACAAAACGCCCGCCATTGTCTGGAGCGTTGTCAGCATGTCTGTGATGTGGACGTGATTTTTATATATGTTAGATGTACACGCGGACAAGTGCAAACAAATAGAAGACATTTTTAAAAATAGAAACAGCGTGAAGGAAGTGTGATGTCATGCTCGCTGCGGCTCTTTTCTTTCGTCAGGGACATGGAAGGACAGAAGTAGAGTCTCTAAACACGAGGACATTTTATAATAACACCAGAAGAAGATGCTAGATGTGTCGATAGTTGTTTTTAATAAAAAGTAATTAAAAGTCTGTAAGCAATTGAAAAAATCTCAACAAAGTACATTGTACAAAAAGCAGCAACAATTGAAAATATGGCAAAACTATTAAAAAAAATGTCAACACTAATTAATAATAACAGATTTCTACGTATACATTTTTTTTTAGCCTTTTTAAAGAAAATCATATCATCATAGCAAATTACTTGATGAGGTCATGGTGACCACACCCATACTTCCCCCCACCGCGACAGGTATCTTGGCAGTTTAGGGGAAACCCTGTTATTAATATAGCCAGAGACCGTTTTGGGCTCAAGTGGTTAAGACATTGTCTGTGCAGTTGATAACGGTTGTAGAAGTCAACAAACTGATGGTTTCATTGTATTTGACTTCATGTTGCGAGAGAGCTGAAACACCCACCTGAAAACGTGTTGTCTGCAAATCGAAGCAGGAGACTGCTCTTCCCCACTCCTGCAGAGGAAACATAGGGTCAGTTTGAGGTTTGAGTCCACAGTTAACAAATACTGGCTACTAACATGAATACATTATAATGGGACTGTCTGTGAATGTAGCTGGCTGAAACAACTTTGTAGATGGCATTATGCCTTGGCTTCCTAACACAGCTCATACGCACTTGGTCTGCCAAAAAATAAATGCCTAGCAGGGCAGAAATTAGTGATCATATTTAGCGAGCATTAAGACCCCTTTAGATTGTCTTTTTAAAAATATATATATTTAAGCCAACATTTTCTGTTCTAATTGGACATTCAAACGTTAAAGTATGCATTGCTCTACTCAACAAACAGCAGGTCCTACTGTGAATCACCCACAGTAGGCATGTGACTCGGCCTTGGAATCTAAGAGTACCTCAAGATACAATATGATGTGCAATACATGATAATATCTCAATATGGCAATACTGTGATCATTGATTATATTTCTCCTAATAACCAAAAACAAACAACTTGCATACCGTCAAGTCCTTATCCAGCTGTGTCCTATCTACACTATAAAAAACATAATCTTCATTTCAACAATAACTAACAGTCTTTCAATTTACTAATCTAAACAAAAACAATGAAATTCATTTTCATTTTTTTCCATTTATTTATTTATTTCAGGCAATGACATAAAAAAGTACAAAGTGGACAACACATAATAATATGAATTAATATAGTGCAAAAGGTAATGTATAGTATGTACCGGTATACATTACCTTTTGCACTATATTAATTTATATTAAATTTATAGTAGCTGCAGCTTAACAATAATGACAAAAATAATACATGGCGAGGGCCCCTCAATAATCTATGATAGACCTGGGCAAATTAAGGCCCGAGGGCCACATGCGGCCCGTTAAGCTTTTCAATCTGGCCCGCCGGACATTCCCAAATCATTTTTTTTAGATCTTTATGATGGAAACTGTAGCTGCCATTATGATGTGCAGTGATGTTTTCTAATGACCGTAAGTCTTGAACTATACAAAGTATTTCAATGGTTGGAATCTGTGCTTTTGGATGATATACCAGTTACTATGGTAATCTAATTAGTTATTATGGTAATCTAATTAGTTACTATGGTAATCTACGTCACAGCAGCTCAGACGAGGCACCAAGCAGTGTGGGTGGGAAGCGTTTCCACAGACGCGGAAGGAGATTTTCACAACAAAGTTCTAAAGCTTAGTGATATATCAGATACATCAGATTGTAGGTGGGTTTATTTTGTACCCTTCGCGTTCATATTTCACTGCTTGTTGCATTTCACTTGATTGTAAAATATGTCAATCGAAAGGGGGTGTGACATTCATATTTTGTCAATATTCCGTGTTTTATCGTTCATAGAAAAATGTAAAATTCCATTACGTTTTTTAAGGCGGTCTGTCATAACGTTTTTAGCATTCAATCAGACATTATTATGAGGTTTTGTATTAGTGTTCCTAAAAATAGATATACCGGCCCCCAGACAAATTTTTTTCTGTAAATGTGGCCCCCGGGTCAAAATAATCTATGAGATTAAATTTTGTGATAATTCAATATATTAATATTTTGTCAAGACTCATATTTGTGACACAAAACAAACTGAAGAAGAAATTTATTTCTCAACATATGTGTTTTGCATTTCATGTTTAGGTTAACAAGGTGCACTATTGATTCAGGTGGTGGACTATTATTGATTATGTCATATATTAAAAAGCAAGGATTAGCAACAGAGAAGACAAAAATACATTGGAGTAAATAAGGCAGGTTATTGAGGTTTAATAAATTATGGTTATTGTGTTTATTTTAAACATTCATACATTAAATGTGTCCCGTTTCTCATTATGACGTGTCCGAAAAGGGGTAGGAAAAAAACAATCGTATTTATCCTACCACTTTTCGCTTCATAACAATTTCTAACACGTGTTTGTACCCAATCAATAACACAACAGCACTGTTGGCGTTAACGCCCTTTTTGTGTCTTTTTACACATTGAAATCAGAAAGGACACGCATTTCCGGAAGTCCGCAGTTTTTTGTTTTTTTTACCGACCCTGCCTTCTCTGGGTCAAAACTCCAGTTTGCTTGTTTGTTTGTTTTTAATCGATTATCGCCTTCCACCGGTGTTTTGTTTTGTTTATGTTTGCCAAGTCAAATTTTCGGCCCCGTTTATTGCGTTTTTATTTGTCGTCTTCAAAGTAATGAACTTTCCGGTACAAGTTCTTAAATTTTGATTCGCCGAAAGTTTTATCAATCACAAATACTGCCTCAGTTTGCACTTGGACAACTTTACCGCGAGGGGCTGTCAAAAGTAAGACTTGATGGTAAACACTAAGGTGAGTGTAAAGTCAACCTTTTGAACTTCATCCTGTACCATGTCTCCAGTAAATGACTTGTTTTAGTCCTTGTGAGTCCATGGAAACTTCACTTTTATCTCCTGCTGGATCGACATTGTTCCAGGATGGAGACAAGCTCGCTGTTAGCTTCAAGCTAACCAGCACCCGACCAGATTCCTCCACCCCAAAAACATACTTTGCAGGTCAACAAATATGTGCCCTTTGAAGTATTAATGTGCGAGGAGTGTTCAAAAGGAGTCTCTTGGAGAAGTGGGTGACATCATCACCGTCATTGTTTACTGAAGCAGAGATGCTGACTGTGCGTTATGATAAACGCTCTGCTTTTTATCGATAGACTTATCAGATTACATTTTTTATTATCTATAGCAGGGGTGTTTTGCGGCTCGCAGCTAATGTTTTAAAGGCCCACAACACATTCTAAAAATACTATTAAAATAAACAAAAACATAACAAAAGTGTTGAACTCCAACATGCAGGCTCTGAGCCGGGGGGCAACAAGAATTGCCACCCCAGCCCGTCGCCTCTCACTGCTGGCGTTGCCAGCAGTGAGAGGCTCGTTCTACTGGGGGACTTCAACGCTCATATTGGCAACGACAGTGAAACCTGGAGAGGCGTGATTGGGAAGAATGGCCGCCCGGATCTGAACCCAAGTGGTGTTTTGTTATTGGACTTTTGTGCCCGTCACGGATTGTCCATAACGAACACCATGTTCAAGCATAAGGGTGTCCATATGTGCACTTGGCACCAGGACACCCTAGGCCGCAGTTCTATGATCGACTTTGTAGTTGTGTCATCGGATTTGCGGCCTCATGTTTTGGACACTCGGGTGAAGAGAGGGGCGGAGCTTTCTACCGATCACCACCTGGTGGTGAGTTGGCTGCGATGGTGGGGGAGGATGCCGGACAGACCTGGCAGGCCCAAACGCATTGTGAGGGTTTGCTGGGAACGTCTGGCAGAGTCTCCTGTCAGAGAGAGTTTCAATTCCCACCTCCGGAAGAACTTTGAACATGTCACGAGGGAGGTGCTGGACATTGAGTCTGAGTGGACCATGTTCCGCACCTCTATTGTCGAGGCGGCTGATTGGAGCTGTGGCCGCAAGGTAGTTGGTGCCTGTCGTGGCGGTAATCCTAGAACCCGTTGGTGGACACCGGCGGTGAGGGATGCCGTCAAGCTGAAGAAGGAGTCCTATCGGGTTCTTTTGGCTCATGGGACTCCTGAGGCAGCGGACAGGTACCGACAGGCCAAGCGGTGTGCGGCTTCAGCGGTCGCGGAGGCAAAAACTCGGACATGGGAGGAGTTCGGGGAAGCCATGGAAAACGACTTCCGGACGGCTTCGAAGCGATTCTGGACCACCATCCACCGCCTCAGGAAGGGGAAGCAGTGCACTACCAACACCGTGTATGGTGCGGATGGTGTTCTGCTGACCTCGACTGCGGAAGTTGTGGATCGGTGGAGGGAATACTTCGAAGACCTCCTCAATCCCACCAACACGTCTTCCTATGAGGAAGCAGTGCCTGAGGAATCTGTGGTGGGCTCTCCTATTTCTGGGGCTGAGGTTGCTGAGGTAGTTAAAAAGCTCCTCGGTGGCAAGGCCCCGGGGGTGGATGAGATCCGCCCGGAGTTCCTTAAGGCTCTGGATGCTGTAGGGCTGTCTTGGTTGACAAGACTCTGCAGCATCGCGTGGACATCGGGGGCAGTACCTCTGGATTGGCAGACCGGGGTGGTGGTTCCTCTCTTTAAAAAGGGGAACCGGAGGGTGTGTTCTAACTATCGTGGGATCACACTCCTCAGCCTTCCCGGTAAGGTCTATTCAGGTGTACTGGAGAGGAGGCTACGCCGGATAGTCGAACCTCGGATTCAGGAGGAACAGTGTGGTTTTCGTCCTGGTCGTGGAACTGTGGACCAGCTCTATACTCTCGGCAGGGTCCTTGAGGGTGCATGGGAGTTTGCCCAACCAGTCTACATGTGCTTTGTGGACTTGGAGAAGGCATTCGACCGTGTCCCTCGGGAAGTCCTGTGGGGAGTGCTCAGAGAGTATGGGGTTTCGGACTGTCTGATTGTGGCGGTCCGCTCCCTGTATGATCAGTGTCAGAGCTTGGTTCGCATTGCCGGCAGTAAGTCGGACACGTTTCCAGTGAGGGTTGGACTCCGCCAAGGCTGCCCTTTGTCACCGATTCTGTTCATAACTTTTATGGACAGAATTTCTAGGCGCAGTCAAGGCGTTGAGGGGATCCGGTTTGGTGGCTGCAGGATTAGGTCTCTGCTTTTTGCAGATGATTTGGTCCTGATGGCTTCATCTGGCCAGGATCTTCAGCTCTCACTGGATCGGTTCGCAGCTGAGTGTGAAGCGACTGGGATGAGAATCAGCACCTCCAAGTCCGAGTCCATGGTTCTCGCCCGGAAAAGGGTGGAGTGCCATCTCCGGGTTGGGGAGGAGATCTTGCCCCAAGTGGAGGAGTTCAAGTACCTCGGAGTCTTGTTCACGAGTGAGGGAAGAGTGGATCGTGAGATCGACAGGCGGATCGGTGCGGCGTCTTCAGTAATGCGGACGCTGTATCGATCCGTTGTGGGGAAGAAGGAGCTGAGCCGGAAGGCAAAGCTCTCAATTTACCGGTCGATCTACGTTCCCATCCTCACCTATGGTCATGAGCTTTGGGTTATGACCGAAAGGACAAGATCACGGGTACAAGCGGCCGAAATGAGTTTCCTCCGCCGGGTGGCGGGGCTCTCCCTTAGAGATAGGGTGAGAAGCTCTGTCATCCGGGGGGAGCTCAAAGTAAAGCCGCTGCTCCTCCGCATCGAGAGGAGCCAGATGAGGTGGTTCGGGCATCTGGTCAGGATGCCACCCGAACGCCTCCCTAAGGAGGTGTTTAGGGCATGTCCGACCGGTAGGAGGCCACGAGGAAGACCCAGGACACGTTGGGAAGACTATGTCTCCCGGCTGGCCTGGGAACGCCTCGGGATCCCCCGGGAGGAGCTGGACGAAGTGGCTGGGGAGAGGGAAGTCTGGGCTTCCCTGCTTAGGCTGCTGCCCCCGCGACCCGACCTCGGATAAGCGGAAGAAGATGGATGGATGGATAACAAAAGTGGAATAAAAAAAGCTTAAAGGTGAAATGTAATTCAGAAAAAGTTGCAATGTTGACTAATAAAACAAAGCTGTTTTTTTTCTTCAAAACTGTCATTGCTCAAAACATAATATTGAATCAAAATCAATGTTTTTATGAATCATTGACCTATCCAAGGCTCCGATTACTTCACATCAAATATTGCACTTTGACAAATATTTTTTGTGGAAGATTTCGCATATTTTGTGTGTTTGCCATAAAAAAAAACAGTTTTCTTTGACAAAAAAGGCAGAAAACAAACAAACAAAAAAACAACATAAAAAAAAACTACTTGGAATTGACGGATAGATGTGAAGTTGATGTAGACTCTAGAGATTTAAGCGCTAAATAAATAATGTATGTATGCCCTTACACACCATTATCATCATTTCATGACAGAAGCATAACACTTATTACACTTTTATACTGAAACAAATACACCTGAAACTTATTAAATACAAATATAGAAAAAACTACCGGCAGCGGTAAAGTTTAGATCCATAAAGGAAAGAAGAAAGTGAATGAATGTTTATAACTGAATAAATTTACATATGCATAAAAATGTATTTTCTTTTTTATAATTCTTTTATGAATTAAGTAACGTTAATGACAACCTTTTTCCAAAACACAATATAGAATGTGAGATATAACAGGATAATGCATACATTTATCATTTGTTTTCAAAACTCTTACAAAAAAGTGGGACCCCAAAAATTTACTGTGAGATCCCATTTTTATGACTCGATGGGGTCCCTGGGACCCCATTTTGAAAATTCCTAGCGCCATCACTGCAACTGCATAATTCAGGTGTGTTAGTCAGACTTTTCAAAAGCCAAACATGATCAGATTGAAGGGGAACTGCACTTTTTATTTTATTTTGCCTATCATTCACAATCATTATGAAAGACAAGACGGCGGATGTATTTTTTTTTAATGCATTCTAACTTAAGCAGAGCCAAAGGGAGGTCCTCTATTCTGCCCATAAAACCCAATAAACAACCATCCAAAAACTGCCAATAATACTTCATTTACATTTCGTGACTTGAATATTAACCAAGTATTAGTGATATTGTTATTATAAGCGCTAACGCAGACTAACTATTTATAGCTGCGCTGTGATCACAAGCTTGTGTGCCAATCTTGACATAATCGACTGATCAACTGGATCCTCATTTCCTTGCTCGTCAAACTTTATTCTAGATCATAAATAATGCCTCTCACCTAGATAGTAGAAGAACGGAGACATATTCTGACAAGTTGGTACACTTTGCCAGCCAATTTAGACCTGGGTATAGCGAGAACAACACAAAAAGAGGCTTGATTCCACCCCTCTTTTCTTTGCGAGGATTATGAGGCGTTCTTCATCTAAATTGGAATATATGAACATCCTAGCAGACAGCATCCCTTGTACAGTAAGTGATGTTTTGTTATGTTTGCTGGCTCTCAAAGTCTGCAGTGAGCAATAATCAGTGATGTTAAAAAAAAAGTCAAACGTGATACGTTTTTGAAATTAATATGCCATGTATGCTTAAATTAAAATGAGCAAAATACATGAATATTAAATGTCATTATAAATGTGCCTGTTATTACATTGCATGTATACTTACATCATGTATGTAAAACCTTAATTGAGGTGTTTGGATGTGTTTTAAGGGCTTTACAGGCAAACTAGAGCGGCTCCCATAAGCTCCATTGTAAGCAGACTTTTTATTGCATTTATTTACTAATTAGAATTAGGGCTGGGCGATATATCGAATATACTCGATATATCGCGGGTTTGTTTCTGTGCGATGTAGAAAATGACTATATCATGAGTATTCGAGTATACGTTCTCACGCAGTTGCTTTTAGCTGCGGGCATTTCTTGGGAATTAATTCCCAAGTAAAACAGCACAGGGTCCATCGTCTGGCGGTGGTTTGGCTTCAAGCGGGAAGATGTTGAACAGACAACCGTAAAATGTCAAGTATGCGGCAAAAGCGTTGCTACAAAAAGTAGCAGCACTACTAATTTGTAGCATCATTTGAAAAATCACCCACGAGAGAATACGGAGTGCTTGAAACTCCGCATGTCAACATCTGCGGTCGGTGCCACACCCAACAAAATGCCCAAGCAACCAGCACTGACCCAATTGAGCCTGGTGTCTTCCATTTCCACATCAACACCGTATAAAAAAAAATACTCAATAACAGAAGGAGATAACGTCCGCAGGAACCTACCACATAGTGAAGGACATACACTATTTGACTTCCTATTATGCAGCTCATTTTTATTTGACAGTTATTGAAATATCTTGTGTGACATCATGCACAAAAGTGCACTTTATTTGTTTAACTATTGTAGTGGCGTTCTGTACAAAAATTGCACTTTAATTTAGTGTTGGTTTGATATGTCATCTTAGTGACATCATGCACAAAAGCGCACTAATAGCTTGTTTTAAAATGTCTCTGACAATCTTGCACTTTCTGTTTTGAAATTACATGAATGTTTGTGCCACTGCTTAATAACCGTTTAATAAATACAGTTTTAGTAAATTGACTTAGTTGTGATTTCCCTCTCTGCATGAAAGTTTAAAATGAGCATAAATTAATGCAGTATGAAGAAGAATGTTTTAATGTAGACACATAGAATCATCATATTGCTGTGATTATATGCATCAAGTGTTCATTCAAGGTTAAGGCAAAATATCGAGATATATATCGTGTATCGTGACATGGCCTAAATATATCGAGATATTTTAAAAAAAGGCCATATCGCCCAGCCCTATAGTGAACGATTGGTAAAATTTCCCAAAAAGTGCATTTGATGTAAAATTCTTCTTTATTTTATTTGAGAAATCAGACTAATTAGTGCATGGAAACGTACCGACTGTTACACTAGCAGACATCCCAGAACAAGCTACCGGTAGTCAGGTTACTTCTCGACCTCCACCCCAGATCCCACCTCACTCCTACCCACTTCTCCAAAGTGGGCTGGCTCAGGGTGGAGGACAGAGTAAAACAACTTGCACTGAGCCTACTCTACAAAATTCGCTACACCTCCCTGATACCGAAGTACATGTCAAACTACTTCCATAACGTAAATGACCGCCATAACCACAACACCAGGGGGAGCTCCACAAACCACGTCAAACCCAGATTTCGATCTAACAAAAGTCTTAACTCATTCTCCTTCTATGCCACATCAATATGGAATGCACTCCCAACAGGTGTAAAAGAAAGTGCATCTCCTTCAAAACCACACTTAAAGAACACCTCCAGGCAGCTACAACCCTGGTCTAACCCCCTGCCCCCACCACATCCCACCTCCCTGGATTGTAAATAATCTAATGTATATACTTGTTCTTATGCTTTCTGAGCTCACTATGTTCACTGTTCGCTGTACATATCCTACCAAGTCAGACCTACACCGTTTCAATGTCCATTTCTCAGATGATAAACTTGTATGATGACTGAAATTCCCCGGATTGTAAATAATTCAATGTACTCTGATGATTAACTTGTATGATGTAATTATGCTGATAGTATATATTTGTACCATGAATTGATTAACGTGGACCTCGACTTAAACAAGTTGAAAAACGTATTTGGGTGTTACCATTTAGTGGTCAATTCTACAGAATATGTACTGTACTGTGCAATCTACTAATAAAAGTCTCAAAGGGGAAAGCAGACTGGAGTTTGTTTTAACCGGAACAAAAATAGCAAGTATGAACGCACATCTTAATTCTTAGCAGCAGATGTGTTGGCACATGAACATGGGAAGCCTTCAATGCATCTTTGGCCAACAACAAGAACATTACAGCTTTGTCAGCTGGACCTCCAGCATGCAAGTGAAGGAATACTAGCATCACTGTGCCCGCAGACAGAGGACGGGCAATGAATTGGAGGACCACAACCCTCAAAGCAGTAAGTTAAGGTCTGGCCATGAAGGTTACCATGAATTGATTAACGTGGACCCCGACTTAAACATGTTGAAAAACTTATTTGGGTGTTACCATTTATTGGTCAATTGTACGGAATATGTACTGTACTGTGTAAATTACTAATAAAAGTATATAGTTAGTGCATGTGCCTCACAATACGAAGGTCCTGAGTAGTTCAATCCCGGGCTCGGGATCTCTCTGTGTGGAGTTTGCATGTTCTCCCCGTGACTGCCTGGGTTCCCTCTGGGTACTCCGGCATACTTGCCAACCCTCCCGATTTTCCAGGGAGACTCCCGAATTTCAGTGCCCCTCCCGAAAATCTCCCGGGGCAACCATTCTCCTGAATTTCTCTCGATTTCCACCCGGACAACAATATTGGGGGCGTGCCTTAAAGGCACTGCCTTTAGCGTCCTCTACAACCTGTCGTCACGTTCGCTTTTTCTCCATACAAATAGCGTGCCGGCCTAGTCACATAATATATGCAGCTTTTACACACACTTTAAGTGAATGCAATTCATACTTGGTCAACAGCCATACAGGTCACACTGAGGGTGGCCGTATAAACAACTTTAACACTGTTACAAATATGCGCCACACTGTGAACCCACACCAAACAAGAATGACAAACACATTTCGGGAGAACATCCGCTCCGTAACACAACATAAACACAACAGAACAAATACCCAGAACCCCTTGCAGCACTAACTCTTCCGGGACGCTACAATATACACCCGCCCGCTACGCCGCGCCCCCACCTCAACCTGGAGAGCATGTCCCAAATTCCAAGCTGCTGTTTTGAGGCATGTTAAAAAAAATAATGCACTTTGTGACTTCAATAATAAATATGGCAGTGCCATGTTGGCATTTTTTTCCATAACTTGAGTTGATTTATTTTGGAAAACCTTGTTACATTGTTTAATGCTTCCAGCGGGGAATCACAACAAAATTAGGCATAACAATGTGTTAATTCGGCAGCACGGTGGAAGAGGGGTTAGTGCATCTGCCTCACAATACGAAGGTCCTGAGTAGTCCTGAGTTCAATCCCGGGTTCGGGATATTTCTGTGTGGAGTTTGCATGTTCTCCCCGTGACTGCGTGGGTTCCCTCCGGGTACTCCGGCTCCCTCCCACCTCCAAAGACATGCACCTGGGGATAGGTTGATTGGCAACACTAAATTGGCTCTAGTGTGTGAATGTGAGTGTGAATGTTGTCTGTCTATCTGTGTTGACCCTGCGATGAGGTGGCGACTTGTCCAGGGTGGACCCCGCCTTTTGCCCGATTGTAGCTGAGATAGGCTCCAGTGACCCCCCGTGACCCCAAAAGGGACAAGAGGTAGAAAATGGATGGATGGATGTGTTAATTCCACGACTGTATATATCGGTATTGGTAATTAAGAGTTGGACAATATCGGAATATCGGCAAAAAAGCCATTATCGGACATCTCTAGTCCTGAGTAGTTCAACCCCGGGCTCGGGATCTTTCTGTATGGAGTTTGCATGTACTCCGGCTTCCTCCCACCTCCAAAGACATGCACCTGGGGATAGGTTGATTGGCAACACTAAATGGGCCCTAGTGTGTGTTTTGGCCCTGCGATGAGGTGGCGACTTGTCCAGGGTATACTCTGCCTTCCGCCGGAATGCAGCTGAGATAGGCTATAGCACCCCCCGCGACCCCAAAAGGGACAAGCGGTAGAAAATGGATGGATGTACGGAATATGTCCATCCATGTTTCTGTGCAATCTACTTATACAAGTTTCAATAAATCAATGGCCTAATTAGAGGCGAGATGCATTTTGCAAGTCATATTCTTGCTTACATTAAGCAGTTTTTGTTTTTTTATGACAATGGTTTAATATCCGCACAGGAAGTGGTCATTCAATAAGGAATTTAACGGACGTGTGCTTTCGTTAATACTATAACCACGGTGATAGTCACACTTCAGTAAAAGCGACGAATCAAAACAGGTATGGCCATATTCGCTACTAACGAAGCGTTAATGGAGACCAATGGTGACCCTTGGAGTTGTTTAGCATCGTACTAAGCGCGCTAAACGTGTAGCCTGCGGCTAGCATAGCATAGCATAGCTAGCATACATAGCAGATTTATGAGCCATTCAAAAAATATGCTAGCTGCCGCTACTAAGGACACATGCAAACTAGCTCCATCGGCTAATTAACACATGGTTGTTTTTAAACCAACATTGTTCCACAACAAAAAGAGGGACATGTTAAAGGTGGGGTAAACTTTTGATGTCATGGCGATATATCCGGCCTGATCGAGAGACATGCCCAGCCCGGACACACAACCTCCGCCCTGTCACTGACTAAACATGGCAGCTGGGTACGTTACATAAAAACATGTAAACCACAAAAAAAAAAGCACATATGAAACAGAAAGCCAAGGGCAACGTGGTAATATCACGGGGTTTACACATACACCCAAAAAAAAAAACCAAGCCAGGCCGACTTCCCGTGCTGCATCCCCGCCATTGACTTACCGCTGTCACCGATGATGAGCAGCTTGAAGAGGTAGTCGTAGTCCCTGGCCATGCCGGTGGATAAATGGCTCGCCCCCGCCTTGTGAACGGCGTGTGTGGGTCCTTGTCCCTTCAAAAAAAAAAAAAAAAAAAAAACACTACTCCCCGAGCCCCCTGTTTTGCTGGGATAAAACTACCGAAGCGAGGAGCGGTTTCCCTCCCGAGCCGGTGTCGTTTATCTCCGGTTTTCGGCAGCCGGAAACTCCGCTTCCTCCTCTGGTGGAACTGCACCCGACTGATCCGGTGCCAGTGCGCATGCGCCTAGAGGGGCGCGCTCATCGCGTTTGAGGAACACTGTTAGCACACATTCAGCTGTGACGTCACGACTTGCAACACGACCACACATTAACACCGGCAATGTTCGCTCATTAAAGCAGTGTTTTTCAACCTTTTGTGAGCCGGGGCACATTTGTTTTCATTGAAAAAATCCAGAGGCTACGGAGCCCCTAAAGAGACATGGGGGAATTTTTTTTTTTTTTTTTTTTTTAGACATGTATCTTGTGCGCACGGGATAGTTTCTCGTGCGTAAGAGATACATGCCTAAAAAATATATATATATACATTTAATTTTTAATTTTTTTTATAACTTTATAAAAAGTTTCTCGTGCGCACGAGATATATGTCTAAAAAAAAGGGACATAGGGACATTTTTTTTTTAATATTTTTTTTTTTAGACATGTATCTCGTGCGCACAAGATAGTTACTCGTGCGTAAAATATACATGTCTAAAAAAAAAAAATTACAAATTTTATTTGTATTCTTTTTTATAACTTTATAAAAAGTTTCTCGTGCGCACGAGATACATGTCTAAAAAATAAAAAATAAATAAATTTTTTTTTTTTTTAATCCCACCATGTCCCTTTCTTTTAGACATGTATTTCGTGCGCACGAGAAACTTTTTATAAAGTTTTTAAAAAAATTAAAAATAAAATGTATAATTTTTTTTATTTTTAGACACGGGATAGTTTCTCGTGCGTAAGAGATACATGTCTAAAAATATATATATATACATTTTATTTTTTTTATAACTTTATAAAAAAGTTTCTCGTGCGCATGAGATATATGTCTAAAAAAAAGGGACATAGGGAATTTAAAAAAAAAAAAATATATATATATATATATTTTTAGACATGTATCTCATGCCCACAAGATAGTTACTCGTGCGTAAGATATACATGTCTAAAAAAAAAAATTATAATTTTTTTTTTATTTTTTTTATAACTTTATAAAAAGTTTCTCGTGCGCACGAGATACATGTCTAAAAAATAAAAAATAAATAAATTATTTTTAAAAAAAATTCCCCCATGTCCCTTTCTTTTAGACATGTATTTCGTGCGCACGAGAAACTTTTTATAAAGTTTTTAAAAAAATTAAAAATAAAATGTATAATTTTTTTAATTTTTAGACATGTATCTCGTGCGCACGGGATAGTTTCTCGTGCGTAAGAGATACATGTCTAAAAAAAAAAATATATATATATACATTTTATTTTTTTATAACTTTATAAAAAGTTTCTCATGCGCACGAGATATATGTCTAAAAAAAAGGGACTTTGGGGAAAAGAAATTTAAATTAAATTTTTTTTTTTTTTTAGACATGTATCTCGTGCGCACAAGATAGTTACTCGTGCGTAAGATATACATGACTAAAAAAAAAATTACAAATTTTCTTTTTAATTTTTTTATAACTTTATAAAAAGTTTCTCGTGTGCACGAGATACATGTCTAAAAAATAAAAAATAAATAAATTATTTTTAAAAAAAATTCCCCATGTCCCTTTTTTTAGACATGTATCTAGTGCGCACGGGATAGTTTCTCGTACGTAAGAGATACATGTCTAAAAAAATATATATATACATTTTATTTTTTTTATAACTTTATAAAAAGTTTCTCGTGCGCACGAGATATATGTCTAAAAAAAAGGGACATAGGGAAAACATTTTTTTAATATATATATATATATATATATATATTTTTAGACATGTATCTCATGCCCACAAGATAGTTACTCGTGCGTAAGATATACATGTCTAAAAAAAAAAATTATAAATTTTATTTTTATTTTTTTTTATAACTTTATAAAAAGTTTCTCGTGCGCACGAGATACATGTCTAAAAAATAAAAAATAAATAAATTATTTTAAAAAAAAAATTCCCCCATGTCCCTTTCTTTTAGACATGTATTTCGTGCGCACGAGAAACTTTTTATAAAGTTATAAAAAAATAAATAAAATAAAATGTATAATTTATTTTTATTTTTAGACATGTATCTCGTGCGCACGGGATAGTTTCTCGTACGTAAGAGATACATGTCTAAAAAAATATATATATACATTTTATTTTTTTTATAACTTTATAAAAAGTTTCTCGTGCGCACGAGATATATGTCTAAAAAAAAGGGACATAGGGAAAACATTTTTTTAATATATATATATATATATATATTTTTTTAGACATGTATCTCATGCCCACAAGATAGTTACTCGTGCGTAAGATATACATGTCTAAAAAAAAAAATTATAAATTTTATTTTTATTTTTTTTTATAACTTTATAAAAAGTTTCTCGTGCGCACGAGATACATGTCTAAAAAATAAAAAATAAATAAATTATTTAAAAAAAAAAATTCCCCCATGTCCCTTTCTTTTAGACATGTATTTCGTGCGCACGAGAAACTTTTTATAAAGTTTTAAAAAAAATTAAAAATAAAATGTATAATTTTTTTTATTTTTAGACATGTATCTCGTGCACACGGGATAGTTTCTCGTGCGTAAGAGATACATGTCTAAAAATATATATATATATATACATTTTATTTTTTATTTTTTTATAACTTTATAAAAAGTTTCTCATGCGCACGAGATATATGTCTAAAAAAAGGGACTTTGGGGGAAAAAAAATTAAATTTAAGTTTTTTTTTTTTTTTTTAGACATGTATCTCGTGTGTACAAGATAGTTACTCGTGCGTAAGATATACATGTCTAAAAAAAAAATACAAATTTTATTTTTAATTTTTTTTATAACTTTATAAAAAGTTTCTCGTGCGCACGAGATACATGTCTAAAAAATAAAAAAATAATAAAAAAAAAAAATTCCCCCATGTCCCTTTTTTTTTTAGACATGTATTTAGTGCGCACGAGAAACTTTTTATAAAGTTATAAAAAAAATTAAAAATAAAATGTATAATTTATTTTTATTTTTAGACATGTATCTCGTACGCACGAGATACATTTCTATAAAAAAATAAAAAAATTCTAAAAAGATAAACATTTTCCCGATGTCCCTTTAGGGGCTCCGTAGCCTCGGGATTTTTTCAATGAAAACAAATGTGCAACGGCTCAGAAAAGGTTGAAAAACATTGCATTAATTAGCGATTATATATTTTTTATAGACATGTATAAATACATGATACATGTCTAAAATTTTTTTTTTAATTTATAAATTATTTTTTGTTTTTATAACTTTATAAAAAGTTTCTCGTGCGCACGAGAAAGTTTCTTGTGCGGTGTAGGGGCTCCGTACAAGGCACACCACCAGCAGAAAACATAAAAAAAAATGAAACTCAGCAGCCGATATTGACAATAAAAAGTAATTCTCGCAAATGTTTGATATGACTTTAAACCATAACCAAGCATGCATCAATATAGCTCTTGTCTCAAAGTAGGTGTACTGTCACCACCTGTCAAATCACCCCCTGACTTAGTTTGAGTTTTTTGGTGTTTTCCTGTGTGTAGTGTTTTAGTTCTTGTCTTGCGCTCCTATTTTGTTGTTGATTGTCATGTCGTGTACGGATGTACTTTGCGGACGCCGTCTGCTCCACACGCTGTAAGTCTTTGCTGTCGTCCAGCATTCTGTTTTTGTTTACTTTGCAGCCAATTCAGTTTTTGTTTTGCATAGCCATGCCAAAGCTTCAATGCCTTTTCTTAGCGGCACTCACCTACTGATATGGAAGAGTATTACACGGTTACTCTGCCGAGCTCTAGACAGCATAGACACTCAACAACGGCACATTTGCGGAGTATAATTACTGGTTTGCAAAAAATATTTTTAACCCAATTCAGTGAAATTACATAAACTCCCACGGCACACCAAACCATATCTCACGGTACACTAGTGTGCCGCGGCACAGTGGTTGAAAAACACTGTTATGTATGTTGACAGATATCGAGTCTCATTCTCTCCCAACAATGCTGCATACAACATGGACTGTTGTCATTTCTAGTAAGACTTTTGAAGTGCTTTTGTGAATTGTTCAAGAATTTGCTGAGGACTTGGTTATTTTATACTTGGAAGTTCTTGACCAAACTCACTTACCCAAAAATCTTGTATGGACCACCTTTTCTTGCATTTTTTTTAACTGAAATTGAAAGGCCTGAAGCTAGCCAAAGGTGAACTAGAGCAGTAATTCACAAACTGTGATACGCATTGCTCTTATTTAGTGCGGGGATCAGCAACCCTCGGCTCTCTCCCTGGAGCTTTTTCAAAAATGGAAAAATGTATTTGTTGTTTTAATAATGTTTCTGTAGGAGGACAAACATAACACAAACCTTCCCAATTGTTAAAAGGCCCAGTTTAATATGGTTGTGTTTATGCTTCACTGATGACAGTATTTGGCCAGCGCCGTTTTGTCCTACTAATATTGGCAGTCTTTGAACTCACCGTAGTTTGTTTACATGTACAACTTTCTCCGTCGCTGCCACAGAAAGACGTGTTTTATGCCACTCCTTCTTTGTCTCATTTTGTCCACCAAACGTTTTATGCTGTGCATGAATGCACAAAGGTGAGCTTTGTTGATGTCATTGACTTACGTGGAGTGCTAATAATCCATGCTAACATGCTATTTAGGCTAGCTGCATAATATTGCACCATTATGCCTCATTTGTAGGTATATTTGAGTTCATTTAATTTCCTTTACTTATGTCCTCTGTGTATTTAATTTATATTTGCATGTCTCATGACACATTATCTGTATGTAATATTGGCTGCATTTCTGATTGTGTGCCATGTTGTTCCAGACCACAGCAAACGCTACCCAGCTTGCAAAGATTGTAATAAATCCATTAGAAGAAGACAGCCCGTCCTTTCCTTTAACTTGGACACACACATCTATACATTTGGCAGTTTAAAGTCAGAAATTTTCATCCATCCATCCATTTGCTACCGCTTATTCCCTTCGGGGTCGCGGGTGGTGCTGGAGCCTATCTCAGCTACAATCGGGCAGAAGGCGGGGTACACCCTGGACAAGTCGCTACCTCATCACAGGACCAACAGACAGACAACATTCACACACAATTTCAGGAGTTATCTAATCCTCTGAGACACTTAATGTGTTGCCTTCATTATGACACTTAAAGGCTTTTAACTTTTTGCAGCTCCAGATTAGTTTCTTGGTCCAATATGGCTCTTTCAACATGTTGGGTTGCCGACCCCTGATCTAGGGGTACGCCAAATAATCACTTAAATTAGTCAAAGACAGTGTTACTGTTCAAACTGTGGGTAATATTACCGACAGTGGCCAATAATATCAAATATACTGGTTGACAAAAACCTCTGCCTTGTTTTTAATGAATATTTAGGCCTACTACGCTACTGTATTTTAACGTTGGTCATTATGTTGGTTCTTGAAGAGCCAAATATTTTTTCAAGTGTTACTTTGAGAACCACTGAAATAGAGCATGTGTACCCAATTATTAGACGTTCCAGACTGAAATTAGGTACTTTTATTTCATACTGCCTTTTTACAACCACAACAATGGTCTTGTTAGAGACCCCCCCCCCCCCCCCCCAATGTTTTATGTAATTTTGACAAAAACTTAACAGATTGGGGTGAAAAATTAATACATTGGAATTGTAAATCCTTTTACTAAAATTGAAACAAATCAAAACCTCAGCACAGGGCTTGTTGCTGCACACATTTTGTAAAATAATTGAGCTATAAATTGGGGCTAAAGTCCATTAAAATAATCAAAGAGTCGGGGGTGGTGTGATTGAAAGGCTAAGCAGATGTTTTGCAGCACAGGAACTTGTGGCACATTTTAAAAGACAACCAGCACATTGTGTATTTCCACAGCCCGTTAAGAATCTGTGTTGGGTCATTTCAGGGGCGAAAACTATTTCTCAGCAGTTCCGCAATCACATGTTCTTTTAGATAACCGAAAACAAATACATTCAGAGCCTGCCAAATTAGACAACTACAAAATAAAAATGCATAATCCTCTAGTCCAATTGCGAATTTGCTGTGGAAAATAAGGTGGGAAGAAATTACACGTCACTTCTTGCTGATGTGTGTACTGGCTGGCAAGTATCTTGAGTTCCTGTGTGGGAAAACCGTCTCCACTCTTAAGGAGCAACATTAGCAGACGAGTGGTGTTTGAAGCTCTGGAGAGCATGTCAGTCCATCTACTGTTTGACTTCCATAGCTCAATCACGTTAGTATGGTGTCATCTATCTCTTCATTGGAGTCTGGCTGGCTGGCGATCTTCTTCAGCGAGCGGCGGTGACACTCCGAGAGAAGGTCGTTGCTTGCCGAATCCAGAATGGCGCTGATCATCTGAGCGACGAAGCAGAGCATCAAAAGTTTTCCAGGGAAAATATTTACCATTTGCATTTCTCATACCTGAAAGTATTCTTCTCCCTGTCGCAGTCGGAGCAGGTTGACGATGGTGTGTTCACTCAGGGCTCTCACGCTGGTGTTCTTGTCCTTGGTGTTGTCTAAAAGTGTCTTCAGCAAAGACTTGATCTGACCTGTCTCCAAAGCAGGCGTAGCTGGATCTTTAAAGACCCACCAAAGGACCTGCACTGACACAAACCTGATGTCGCTGGACTGGTTCTGAAGACACTGTGGGGTCACACACACACACATTATATGCCTTTACAACGAGGGACGACATGTACTTCCACATTTTAATTCTAATAGTTTTAATGGTAACCTAAATAGAACGTGGTTTGGACAGCGTTATCCACAGGGGGGAAAAAAGAGAGCAGCTATGAATCCACTTGAGGGCGCTGTCTCACAAGTTAAATCACTCAACTTTTTCCAGTAGGAAGATCCCAAAGCTGTGATGTTGTGTAACTGCACTACTGTAAGTATTTTATTAATATGTACAACAAAAATGTAAAATGTGCCATCATTTCAATAAACATTTTTATTCTATTCTTTGGCAGACTATATGTAATATAGACAGTGTTTCCCCCAGAATATTTGTTAGTTAAGGTGGTGTCCGGGACAGGCGGACACGGACGGGGAAGGGCCTGGGTGGATGTAAGGAACAGTGTAATATGGCCTGTCGCCACCATCACGTCTCCATCGCATCGCTCCCTGGGGGGGCAATAGACTACAGACTGTGGTAAAGTAGGCCGGCTTCGTCGCATGAAAATGAAGAAGCCTACAATTTTTGGTTGTGTTTTCCGCTACGTATGCTGAATGGCAATATACGATGTATATCTCGTAATTTTTTTCCGTAAAGTAAAAACAAAACACAAAACAGTCCTGTATGGCGTCACATTAGTGCCAAAAATCCGAGCGCATAAAAACTGTTATCGCGCGCTGATTCTCCACTTCGTGCGCGCGCGAGACACCCTTTTGCGCGCGCGTGATGCCTTTTTGCGCGCGCGCGGTGCCTTTCTGCGCGCTCTCTGTGTACTCCTGGCATCTCTCCTCGCGCTGTCATGTTTCTTTTTGGCACTTTGGGGGCGGGTATGCTTAGACGGCCCCTCCTTTCTGATTGGCTCTGAGCATTTTTCATATGACCAATCATTCTCCAGTGTAGCAACGTTGTAGCCATCTTACCTCGGACATCTAGCCTCAATCATTACATTGATGTCAATGGTACATATACTAATTAAATTACCATAACTTGCTCGATTTTCGACCAATTTACAAACGATTTGCCTTGTTACAAATCTTATTACATGTAGATATGACATAGGATGCTGTACCTGTTGAAATTACCTCTTTCGCTGTAAAAAAAAAAGACTTGATTGTGCAACATAGTTGTGTAGGGTCAGTGTTAGTCAGTTCTCTGATTATTTTAAACTGTTTTAGAATACATTATTAAAAACCTATTTTTAACATTTTAAAAACAAAATTCAAAGATTATTTCATTAATTTTATGGCTGAATCAAAAGAAATTCCATAAATTAGAAAACAAATGTTCAAGAAGAAGTGAAAATACAAACTAATGTTATGGTTGGATGTTATTGCTGGTGGACCAGTTCTGGCTGAAAGATGTGATTATGGTGTTTGTTGTCTTATTATTTATTTGGGTCACATTTTGTATTACCCTGTATTGTGTTTATGTGGTATGAAATAATCTTCATCAGCGCGCGACATTTTTTTATCCACTTCTTCCTCCGTAAATCTTGATACATATTGACGATGACCCGCCCTGCTATACTTCTGATTGGCTCTGGCATTTTTCAGCATTTTTCGCCTGACCAATCAGAAAGAAGGGGCCGTCTAAGCATAAGCCCCTAAAGTGCCAAAAAGAAACATGACAGCGCGAGGAGAGATGCCAGGAGTACACAGAGAGCGCGCAGAAAGGCGTCGCGCGCGCGCAGAAAAGTACCGCGCGCGTGCAAAAAGGCACCAAGCGCGCAAAAGGGTGTCGCGCGCGCGCACGAAGTGGAGAATCAGCGCGCGATAACAGTTTTTATGCGCTCTGATTTTTGGCACTAATGTGACGCCATAGTCCTGGATACCTGAGATACTATGTCATTAGTTAGTAAATATTGACTTACTAAGACAAAATAATGACTAAGTCAAATGAATAACTTACTGTAAATAAGCGTTTGCAATAAGCGTTTGAAAAAAGAGAGTTAAAAGTGGGGCCACATGCTGACATATGCACAACTCATCATGCTTAATTTACAGGCCAAAAAAAAATAAAAAATATATATATTTTCTTTACATTTTTTTTAAGACTTTAGTTTAGGCGGTGGCACTTTGTTGTTAAGGCGGCCGCCTTAACAACAAAGCGCTGCGGGAAACCCTGATAGAAAATTGCAAATTGTTCTTTGAGAGCAACAAGATAAGCACAAAGTGTTTAATGCCTTTTTATTTTTTAACCATCTAAAATTGTTCTTTGAGTGCAATAGGCAACATATGTTTCATGTATTTTAAGATTTTCCGTTAAGATAAAGCCAATATTGATATTTTTTTGGCGTTCCCTTGAAAAGTATCAATATACATTTTGGTACCGGTACCAAATGATTGGTATCGGTTCAGGGGTTAAAATAACTTAAATATTTATCTAAATAGGGGAAATAGGTGGTTAATTGGTTAGGTATTTACGTATTTGCATATTGGGTTTTCTGCTGCATTTATCTATTGTGTTTATGGGGTTAAATGTATTTTATGTATATCTTGTATATCTGTTTTAACTTAAAGGGAAAACATGAGTCCATTTTCTTGCACTTGTAAATTATGGTATTATGGGATTGATAATTGATTAATGTTAATCTTGTGGCGTTTTGTCTTTCAAGGTTTTTCACCTAAAAAGACTGCTAAAAAGAAAAAAGAACCTGTTTCTTTGTTTGGAGAATATAAGGAAAAGGAAAGAAATAACAACAGTCTGGTCTTTTGAGTGAAATCCAGAAGCCACATTCAGCATTGGTACAACCTTCCAAGTGTGGGATAAGCACAGCATAATAACAAAACACTTGACAATTATTATTATTCATTTTTCTAATATTTTCGCCATGACCGGTAGGGCCCCAAAGATCAGAACTGGTCAATCACGATTGATGAGTTGGCGACCCCTGCTGTAGGTGATAATGTCATTTCCAAAATGTTCATTTAAATTAGTTTCACAGTCGAGTCAAGACAATGATAAGATTACTGTCAAATCTACAATTGGTGTGATAACGTGCGAGTCTGAAACTAATTATATTTGTCTACAATTGAATAATAGATAAGTTCAATGATGTTTGATTAAATAAAACTAGGGCTGAAACGACGCGTCGACGTAGTCGGTTACGTAAATACGTCGCATATTTACGTCACACTACCGTCATGGCGGAGCGCAAAGCAAACGATGCGAGCGGTGCGAGCGAGGGGAAAAAAGCACGCCAAAAGTCGTCAAAAGTGTGGGAGTATTTCAATAAACGACCTAAGAAGAAACGCTACTTTTACTCCGCTACTTTTACTCCGCTACTTTTATCTACATTCAGCTCGCTACTCGCTACTAATTTTTATTGATCTGTTAATGCACGCTTTGTTTGTTTTGGTCTGTCATACAGACCTCCATAGCGCCTGCGTTTCAACAAATACAGTCACTGGTGATGTTCACTCCGTTCCACCAATCAGATGCAGTCACTGGTGACGTTGGACCAATCAAACAGAGCCAGGGGTCACATGACCTGACTTAAACAAGTTGAAAAACGTATTCGGGTGTTACCATTTAGTGGTCAATTGTACGGAATATGTACTGTACTGTGCAATCCACTAATAAAAGTTCCAATCAATCAATCAAAAGTGTGAAGGAAAAAAGACCCTTTTTTTATTTCAACCGTACATCCCGTCAAAAGCCTAAAGACTGACTGCACAGTTCCTGTCTTCACAATAAAAGTGCCGCTCCATCGCGCCTGCGCTTTCAAAATAAGAGTCTCCGAAAGCCAGCGCAAACAAGCTACGGAGTTTGCCGCCAATGTATTTCTTGTAAAGTGTATAAAAACGAATATGGAAGCTGGACAAATAAGATGCCAAAAACCAACCACTTTCATGTGGTATTAGACAGAAAGGAGGAACTTTTTTTCTCCTCCATTTGAAAACGTGGACGTTATCAGCACTGCTGTCTGATTACAATCGATGCAAGTCATCAGAATCAGGTAATACACCAACTTATATTCTTGCCTTCATGAAAGAAAGGAATCTATATGTGTTAAACATGCATGGATATTCATTAAAACACCTTTAACATGTAAACAAAAACGGCAAAAAAAAAAATACATAAATTATATACTGTATATATCAATGTATGTATATATATATATATATATATATATATATATATATATATATATATATATATATATAAATGATATGTGTGTGTGTTACTCATCAGTTACTCAGTACTTGAGTATTTTTTTCACAACATACTTTTTACTTTTACTCAAGTAAATATTTGGGTGACTACTCCTTACTTATACTTGAGTAATAAATCTCTAAAGTCACAGTACTCTTACTTGAGTACAATTTCTGGCTACTCTACCCACCTCTGCTAATAATGTTGTTGTATGCACACTGTGTCGAGCGGAAATGGCCTATGGCTATGAACGAACATTTGAAAAGAAAACACCCGACAGCGTTCTTGCCATCACCATCAACTAGTCAATCGTCTGCGTGAGTATACGTTGTCATCATTACACAAAAACATGAATGTGTCATTTGTATCTGCGTTGTAAATTCATAAACTAAAGCACCGTTTCGCTCTGAGAGGAGCGTTTGGCGTGCCTGTTCAGTGTTTACAAAGACGCGCTCCTCTTTAACGCTAACGTTAATTAGTTGTGCAAATACCTTTTACAACATTAACAATTACATATACTATGTACAAATGAACAATTAACTTTCACTTTAATCATACTATCATTGTTGTGTTATTAAGCAAAATAAGCAATACTTTTATTGAAATGTTTACACTGTTGTTACAGAATATTTCCGTTTTGCACTTTTTTGTATTGGATGTTTATCTTTATTTTTGCACATTTTAAAGCAAAATAAGCAATACTTTTACTTTTGAAATGCTTATACTATTGCAGAATATTAAGATTTGCACTGGATGTTTACTTTTATATTTGCACATTAAAAAGCAAATTAGCTACTTTTAATTTTGTTAAATGTTAAAAGTTTTAAATGTTTACATTGTTACAGAATATTTTGTTATGTTGTTGTCAATGTTGACTGAGTGGCAATACTTTTTTTTTTGTAAATAAAAGCCATGCCTTTTGAAAAAACTGGCCTACATTTATTTTTCATCTTCATTTTAAATAAAAAAAATAATCGGTAAAAGGAAAAATAATCTGTAGATTAATCGAAAAAATAATTTATAGATTAACCGATTAATCGAAAAAAATAATCTATATATTAATCGATAGAAAAATAATCGTTAGCTGCAGCCTTAAATAAAACCCTACAACAGTGGTGTCTAAAATTATATATATTAGACCTTACATAAATTAGCTTTTTCACGAAAGGGACAAGCGGTAGAAAATGAATGTGAAGTGAATTATATTTATATAGCGCTTTTTCTCTATTGACTCAAAGCGCTTTACATAGTGAAACCCAATATCTAAGTTACATTTAAACCAGTGTGGGTGGCACTGGGAGCGGGTGGGTAAAGTGTCTTGCCCAAGGACACAACGGCAGTGACTAGGATGGCGGAAGCGGGGATCGAACCTGGAACCCTCAAGTTGCTGGCACGGCCACTCTACCAACCGAGCTATACCGTCCCATGATGAATATATATATACCGTATTTTTCGGAGTATAAGTCGCACCAGAGTATAAGTCGCACCTGCCGAAAATGCATAATAAAAAAATGAAAAAAACATATACAAGTCGCACTGGAGCCCGGCCAAAATATGAAAAAAACTGCGACTTATAGTCCGAAAAATACGGTACACATAAAATGTTTATTGAATGTAAAATATGTATTGTACTGTTTACTCTCACCTTTTCAGTCAAATTGTTCTGTTCAATTTTTTTTTTTTTTTCCCCAACTTTTTTTATTGGCATTTTCAAATAGACAGAAAAAAGTGCAAGTCGAAACAGTACAATTTTAAAGTCAGTAAATTATTCACACCCTTTCCCTTAAAACCCAAACCACCCACCCACCCAGGTCCCACCAACGAGGGACAAATGGCACAATTATATAACAAGTAAGACGACAAAGACAGACACATTCTCACATTCTCACTCACACACACACACACACACACACACACACACACACACACACACACACACACACACACACACACACACACACACACACACACACACACACACACACACACACACACACACACACACACACACACACACACACACACACACACACACACACACACACACACACATACGAGGCCAGAGACAGACAGACGGGATGAAAAGGAGAGAGAGGGAGGGGAAAAAAAAAAAAAAAAAAAAAAAAAAAATATATATATATATATACATACATACATACATGCATACATATATATATATATATATATATATATATATATATATATATATATATATATATATATATATATATATATATATATATATATATATACATATATATATATATATACATACATACACATACAAAAAATATATAATAATAATAATAAAATAAAAATAAAAATGTAAAAATAAAAATAAAAATGTAAAAATAATAATAATAATATATAATAAAATAACAATAGAATAAAATAATACTAATAAATAAAAGGGAGATTATTCCTCATCTGCGTCTGGGCATAGGTCAAGAGAGTTGACATACAGCAAAAAAGGACTCCATGAGCTTTCAAATGCTTGAGCCGAGCCTTTTAGCGAAAACCTAAGTTTTTCCAGGTTCTGTTCAATTTTTAATAAAAGTACACAATGTTGCATATTAATGTATGTACTTGACTGAAAAAAGCACTAATATAAAATATCTAATCTATAAATGTTAAATAATATTAAAAAGATTGTTATACAAACAACAATGTCCCACATGTTATATGTGCTGATGTTGTTAGAAAGTCAAAATTAAAGTCTTGACAGTTTATTTCAAATCCTGCAGTTTGGATGGATGGACTTATAACACAAAGAAAAAATGTGGTGTTTCGTTCAGATATCTTAGCATATATTGATCTACACTAGTTTACTGTTAGCATCTTTAATGTATCAAAGTGACTCCCCTCTGTCTGTAAAACGTTTAGACACCCCTTTCCTACAAGACACTGCATGTATGCGAGATGATATGTCATCGAAGTGCCAGTGCTGTTGTGCTATACCTTGATAAACTGCGTGATGATGCGCTGGGAAATATTACTGCTTCCATCCACGCTGAGCTGGTGTCTCATCAGGAATCCCATCCCTCTAATCCCGCTACAAGCAATGGGGATCTGGAAGAGGCGTTAAATCACATGAAAAGGGTATATTCAAAAGAATGACTCGTGTGCGTGTATTACAGTACAGATAGTCAAGTCTTACTTTTCTTTTTCTTTTAAATTGTAATTTTACTGCCTTTTTTACATCATGGACTACAAATGAAAAATAGCCTTGTGGCTAATTCTGGCTTTTTTAACCACGTGTAGTCATGTGTTTAATGAAATTACATTGTCCCCTTTGAAATAAACTAATCTTAATCTTTAAAATAGTCAATGGCAATACTTAAGTAAAACACACAAAAGGAGTGATGAGGTTCTCAAAGTCAAACACACTTCTAAGATTCCCCTCACCCTGTCAGCAGTGGCGTTGGTCAGAATGGTCTCCGTCACACTATCGCCGTATTCCTTCCCACACAACTTTGCAGGCGCACATTTGACAGATATGGCCAAAGCCATGCTACGACCGTGACGCACCATCCAGTCCACACCTGACATATCCGCTGAAAAAAGTAAAAGTCACAATAAATAAATGAGTAATATATACAGACTTATGCTTCAGGGAAAAAACATATACCGTATTTTTCGGACTATAAGTCGCAGTTTTTTGTATAGTTTGGGGGGTGCGACTTATACTCAGGAGCGATTTATGTGTGAAATTAATAACACATTACCGTAAAATATCAAATAATATTATTTAGCTCATTCACGTAAGAGACTAGACCAGGGGTCGGCAACCCGCGGCTCTGGAGCCGCATGCGGCTCTTTGATCACTCTGATGCGGCTCAGCAGCTTACTTGCTGAACCCCCCGATTTTCCCGTGAGACTTCCAGATTTCAGTGCCTCTGGCAGAAAACTCCCGGTATTAATATTCACAGATTTTCACCCTTACAGCTTTAATAAGGGCGTGCCATGATGGTACAACATTTGGCACCCTATACAATCTGTATTAACAGCGTGCTAGCCCAACCTCTTGTTATACAATATGCATCTTCTGCTTACACACGTACGTGACAGCAATGCATACTTGGTCAACAGCCACACAGGTTACACTGACGGTGACCATATAAAACAACTTTAACACTCTTACTAATAATGCGCCACACTTTGAACCAAAACCAAACAAGAATGACAAACACATTTCGGGAGAACATCTGCACCTTAACACAACATAAACACAACAGAACAAATACCCAGAATCCCATGCAGCCCTGACTCTTCCGGGCTGCATTATACACCCCTGCTACCACCAAACCCCGCCCCCACCCCAACCCTGCTCCCTCACACATCAACCCCCCCCCCCCCTCTGTGCGTCGGTTGAGGTGGGCGGGGTTTGGTAGCGGGGGTGTATAATGTATCCCGGAAGAGTTAGGGCTGCATGGGATTCTGGGTATTTGTCCTGTTGTGTTTATGTTGTGTTAAGGTGCAGATGTTCTCCCGAAATGTGTTTGTCATTCTTGTTTGATGTGGGTTCACAGTGTGGCGCATTATTAGTAAGAGTGTTAAAGTTTGTTTTATACTGCCACCGTCAGTGTAACCTGTGTGGTTGTTGACCAAGTATGCCTTGCTGTCACTTACGTGAGCAAGCGAAGGCCCCATACAACGTGTGGCTGATCAGGTACGCTGGTTGTAATGGGTGCTATATGCTGTACTTTTACGGCGCGTATGACGCTGACAAGCGCCATTCATGTAAAACCAGTGTGCCGCACCAGCTTACAAATTCCATATTAAGGTGTGGCCAGCGTGTCTGAGACCCCTGGTTAATACATAGCACAAAGCAAAAAAAAACTTTGTATGCAGTGTTATTTCATTTTAAATTTCAAAAAATGTTTGCGGCTCCCATTGTTATCTATAATTTGTGACTGGTAAAGGTTGCCGACCCCTGGACTAGACGTATAAGATTTCATGGGATTTAGCGATTAGGAGTGACAGATTGTTTGGTAAACGTATAGCATGTTCTATATGTTATAGTTATTTGAATGACTCTTACCATAATATGTTACGTTAACATACCAGGCACGTTCTCAGTTGGTTATTTATGCCTCATATAACGTACACTTATTCAGCCTGTTGTTCACTATTCTTTATTCATTTTAAATTGCCTTTCAAATGTCTATTCTTGGTGTTGGCTTTTATCAAATACATTTCCCCAAAAAATGCGACTTATACTCCAGTGCGACTTATACTCCAAAAAATACAGTACTGTTAAACTAGATGAGTGAGAAGGTACCTTGGACATACACATGACAATAAATTGGTATTTAGATACAAACCCAAGATGTGCTGAAGCAACACGTTCTTTAGCTCTTCGTCTGACAGAAACGGGCTGAGTTCACCAACACAGCCTGCTGAAGCCATTCGAGTTGCATCCTATGTGCACACACGCACAAACACACACACACACACACACATACTGGTTATCATTTGGAATGGGGACCAAGTTTTTGATCATGACTTGTGGGGACCTCCCTTTCTACAGGTTGTAGAGGCATACAAAAAATTTAGGTAAAATGGCCACTGCCCAGTTAGCTCATACACATTTTTAAATCTCTGGATTGATGAAGTAATGTGCTGATCATTCTTACTGGGGACCTTGGGGAAAAAGAGTTAATATGGGTACCAAATTTAAATAATTTTGCATAATTCACACAAATTTGTACGTGACTACTGAGGACCATTTAAAAAAAATAAAAAGTTCAAATTAAATATGACATGATCTTCAGAATGCAGCACTACAGCTGTCCTCTTATAGGAAGTTTCACCACTTAAATGTTAAAGCAAATCCTGCATCTTCTGTGACATTACTGAAAACTGCTATTAGCAGTAATGAAGTTGTCTGCAACTCCAACTACCATATATAGAAAGATGGAAAATTCTGAATGTGAATCATACTTTAAGGCAGTGGTTCTTAACCTGGGTTCGATCGAACCCTAGGGGTTCGGTGAGTCGGTCTCAGGGGTTCGGCGAAGGTCAAGACACACCGACTCATCGTGTAAATAAAAACTTCTCCCTATCACCGTGTTATGGATACCCCCAAACAATGCTCCCTTTAATTTTATAAGAATAATTATGTATAAGTTATCACACAACTCTTATGCTTAAAGGCCGTTGCTATAGTTATTATCAATTGTGCTGAAGTTGTACTTTTCTATCTGTGCAAAGGCACAACTAGTAATCTTGCTTTGAGAGTTGTCTCGTGTCAGCAGTTTGTTTCCAGACCATGCCTGCTGACAACCAAGGACGGACATCGAGTACCTTAAAGCAGACAAAACAGAGACAGGGTGAAATCACGAGTGTCAGCACATTTCCATTTATGAATAATCCTATATTGTGTCTACTGGGGCTGCTTGCATTACCCCTCCCTTCAGAAGCAGCCTCAGTGATGTTAACTAGGGACCTCCCGAATAAAAAGAGGCGCGCGTTGGGCTGTACCTTAGAGCGTAGGAGGAAACTGTAACTGAGTGTACAGCCCAATACGTCTCTCATTAGTAAAATTCAACTCTGTCTCTGCTTGATTCTTTCTTGTCTTGTGTAATAGATAGTTCGGTGTTTGAACCTGACAGTAATTTGTTGTGAGTTCATGCACTGTGTTGGTTTTGTTCTTGGAACAAGTTGATGTTCATGCACGGTTCATTTTATGCACCAAAAAACATAACTTTGTCTTGAATTAAAAATTATATATATAATAATATTTTTCACTAAAGAAGGGTTCGGTGAATGCGCAATTGAAACTGGTGGGGTTCGGTACCTCCAACAAAGTTAAAAACCACTGCTTTAAAGTAATAATGTTTTATAATCACACTGTATGAAAATGCTTAAAAATCACTTAGGCATCTTCAGAATGGATCTGACTATCATTTAAAAAGGTTTCCCTTTATGGGACCTGTTTTTTGTCCCCGTACCGTCAGAGGTCCCCTAAAGGTGACTGTGAAAACAGAGCGATGACCCCATTAAGTAAGCATTGCCAGAACACACACACACACAGATGGGCAGACATTATAAGAGACTATTGACTGACACGGAGCATACACTATCTCTGCTGCAAACCACATCCTCTCACATACTTCTGTTTATTCATACCACAAAATACTTACCTCAAATGTTCTGTTTTTTTTTTTTTTTTTACTGTATTGTGGAAATACAATTTACAGCCATGCCACGACAGATGTTAAAAAAGTCTCACTTCCAAGTTTTACGCTTCAAGTTATCTGCTTCCAGTGGCATACCTCATCATGTCCCAGCATGCCGAGTAATGTGCTAATGATGTTCTTGCGGATGTTTGGGTCCACCTTTGATCCAGCCCCTTGAATGACGAACCGTAAAGCTTGTAGCATTGTCTCCCTATCAGAAGGCACAGTAACAGGCAACGAGAAATGTAATTAACAAAACATACACAATTAGAAATGCACAGTAACAGACGACCACAAAGTAACCCTTGACGGGATACACACAACTATTCTTATACAACGTTGATGATCAAATTACAGCATTTTGTAAACCACGCAGCTTTAAATAACTACAATAAAACATGCATAACAGAAATTCATGGCCGTACACGACCACAATGATCCCAACAGACGAACATTCTCCAGTTATCGTTCTGATGTGTAATAATAATAAATTTGATTTTTTAATGCACTTTACATTTCCAGAATTTAATACTTTGTTCTTATATGGATGTTTATTCCACAAATAAATGTGCACAATTCCAAATTGTATACTGTAGCTGTAAAGCCTTATTTGTATCTTATTCATGAACTTAATCAAAAGACTAACCTGCCTTACTTGTTGACAACAGAACATGTTATTCTAGTTCAGGGGTCACCAACGCGGTGCCCACGGGCACCAGGTAGCCCGTGAGGACCAGATGAGTAGCCCGCTGGCCTGTTCTAAAAATAGCTCAAATAGAAGCACTTACCAGTGAGCTGCCTCTATTTTTAAAATTGTATTTATTTACTAGCAAGCTGGTCTCGCTTTGCTCAACATTTTTAATTCTAAGAGGGACAAAACTCAAATAAAATTAGAAAATCCAAGAAAATACTTTAAAGACTTGGTCTTCACTAACTGATTAAGAAACAGATAACAGATTTGGTGTCCAGTTCAAAGTGTGACTTGATTTATTTAAACATTTGAGAGTTGACTTTTGTATTTTACATGAGTTATTATTTGTACAAACATGGTGCAAAGTAATTCATGATTGGTTAAAAAATGTTAGTGGCTAGCTAGTTAAAATGGGATATTGTGATTTCACAAGACTGTCTTAGAAGTGATCATTTGAAAATGTTCAATTTGAAAAATGTGCACTTAGTGAAAATATAAAAATAAAGTGTTGCATATTGATATTTATCTGTTTCTATATATATTTATTGTCAGAAGTCATTAAGATGATCAGTGTTTCCACAAAGATAAATATAATTAATTATTAATAATAACAGAGTTAAAGGTAAATTGAGCAAATTGGCTATTTCTGGCAATTTATTTATGTGTGTATCAAACTGGTAGCCCTTCGCATTAATCAGTACCCAAGAAGTAGCTCTTGGTTTCAAAAAGGTTGGTGACCCCTGTTCTAGTTGACTATTGCTCACAATTTTTTAATGACCGTTGAGACAAAATGTTAAAAATAAAAATGGCACTTTTTCTATAACTTAAATTGTATTATTTGACTTATTTGGCACAAACAGTGTTTACTTATAAAGAAAAAAATTAAAAGAAGCATAATGTGTTCATTACCTGACACAAGTTTAAGAGAAGTACTGCTGCATATATCGGTTGATATGGGAATCGGCAATCGGAGTGCTGACCGTATCGTCATATCGGTAAGAAAGCCATTATGAAGCATTTTTATTAATAATATAAATGACTGTTATTCACTATTTGAAGGGTGAAATACTCTTTCCTTCTTTCAGAGTACTCATAATCTCATAATACTATCTCCCCATTTGTCTACTGACGACATTATGTCAGAATAAACAGGGGTTCCAGTTTGCCTTATCATTTTTTATGCCTTTGATAAAAGTCAATGGTATTTGTATCAATGTCAATTTGCTGAGTTTGTTCTACAATATTCTCATGCACTCCGATATGCAGGTATCTGAGGATCGTAGGTCTGCTCCACCGAGTGTCAGATTTTGAATTATCGTATCCTCACCTGATCAAAAAAACTCCATAATTAGTCAAATTTAAAGGAAATTCAATTTTGAGATGTCAAAGGGATAAGCGGTAGAAAATTGATGGAAGGAAGTAGTAAATATACAAAATACATATATTTGAAAGCAAAGTTTTCTGCACTCAAAAAATTCCACAACAAAGGGGAACCTAACCAGTAGTCAGGCAGCAGACAGGCGTTCCTTAAACAACAAATTACCATTGTTGTCTGTTTCAGGACTAAAAACCGCATTCCCAAGCCTATGTCCTTACAGAATGAGGTACTGCTGCCCCATTATATCACCATGGGATATAATTCACCTTGTATAACACACCTTTCCAACAGCCAAATATCTTTTGGTTCAATTATTCCATTTTGGATCAATCAGTACTCTACAGCAGGTGTACACACCTCACTCCAGAGTCCTCTGCGTTGCGAATGGCAGAGAGTTGCTCTGTGAAGAGCGGGTCCACCTTTGTGTGGATGGAAACCAGTTGGCCCAGAGCTTCAGCAGCCCTTAACCTCACTGCACGACTTGAGTCCTGTAGAGCCTTAAGAAAGGTGGTCTGCAGCTGTGGCAAGAAAGGCTTCAGGGCAATACCGACCTGCAAGACAGAATACCAGGGGTTAGGGTAATGGTCTGTGATTATCTGATAGGGCGTTTCCAAGCAGGGGATCAAACAACAGACCTTTGCCAGCAGCAGGGTGAGAGTTTCCAGCAGCGCAGTCTTCACTGTCCAAGCAAAGCGGTCACCCAAAATACGAATAAGTGGACCAGTGATGTTGACCACAGAGGGCCTCAGGGCCTCAGGGGACGTCAGTTTGATGACCCCTCCTAATGCTTTGGCTGCTTCTTCTTTCTGCTCAGGACTACCAGTTAAGACACCTTCTCTCAGGACAGGCAGTATGCAAGTAACACCCTGTAAACAAAAAAAGATCAGCATTAACAGAGCAGCAGTTGATTGCTTTGGTTTTAAAACATAGTTCATTTATCTATTGTACCAACAAAATAAAATGTCATTTCATTATACATTAAAAGTAGGGATGTCCGATAATATTGGACTGCCGATATATGCTTTGAAATGTAATATCGGAAATTATCGGTATCGGTTACGTAATTATCGGTATCGGTTTCAAAAATGTAAATTTATGACTTTTTAAAACGCCACTGTGTACACGGACGTAGGGAGAAGTACAGAGCGCCAATAAACCTTAAAGGCACTGCCTTTGCGTGCTGGCCCAATCACATAATATCTACGGCTTTTCACCTCCAAAAGTGAATGCAAGGCATACTTGGCCAACAGCCATACAGGTAACACTGAGGGTGGCCGTATAAACAGCTTTAACACTGTTACAAATATGCGCCACACTGTGAACCCACACCAAACAAGAAGAATGACAAACACATTTTGGGAGAACATCCGCACAGTAACACAACATAAACACAACAGAACAAATACCCAGAAACCCTTGCAGCACTAACTCTTCCGGGACGCTACAATATACACCCCCCGCTACGCACCGCCCCCACCTCAACCCCGCCCACCTCAACCTCCTCATAGTCTCTCTCAGGGAGAGCATGTCCCAAATTCCAAGCTGCTGTTTTGAGGCATGTTAAAAAAAAGAATGGACTTTGTGACTTCAATAATTAATATGGCAGTGCCATGTTGGCATTTTTTTCCATAACTTGAGTTGATTTATTTTGGAAAACCTTGTTTCATTGTTTAATGCATCCGGCGGGGCATCACAACAAAATTAGGCATAATAATGTGTTAATTCCACGACTGTATATATCGGTATTGGTTGATATCTGAATCGGTAATTAAGAGTTGGACAATATCGGAATATCGGCAAAAAAGCCATTATCGGACATCTCTAGTCTAGTCTATTTACACAGCATTAAAATATTAGTTAGCTTAAAAAAACAAACTATTATTTTTTATTTAAGATCAATAGTAACTAATTGCACACATATGAAAACTTTAATCTAAATTGAAATAGGCAGATATGGAGCAAAGGAATGTCAACAAAATTCAATAGGTTCAAAAATCCGTCTATTCCTAATCTACCCTAAAATCCTATTATCCTTACGTCTGTGGTGAGACTTAACATGCAGGCAGTTGGTATTTTGGGTTATGTCGACATCAGTCAGCCAAGGGCATAAACATGTATTTGGTATCATATAGTATAATGAGTTACCTTTTTGGGCAAACAGAAACCAGGCAGATGTTGACCCTTTACATCAGCAGCTACTGATCTGATGTCTCGATGAATGTCGTCAATAAGAGCCAGCTGGCTGCTTGCGTCCAGTTTCTATTTGAAGAAAAACAAACAGTGGGTGTGTGGGTGTTGAACAACTTCCAGAAGGAGAATATTTGGAAAGCAAAATGAGCGTACCCTTGTGATGGAGTTGATTGTGTCCCAGCTCTGAGTCAGGATTTCAGTGTTGGGGTCATTGAGGAGGCGAATAAGGCCAGAGAGCAGGTTGCGGGTATGGGCACTATAGTCAAGGCGTGTGCGGGCGAAGTAGCCGTTTAAGATAGTAGCGGCGGCCTGTCTGAGCCCAGGGTCAGTGTTTCGTGTGGCCTCCAATAAATCATCTATGATAATACGCTGGCCCATATCATCATCCACTGAGAGGATCACGCTTTGGCAGTTGCATAATTCCTAATGCAAAGTACATTTTTTATCAGAAAGGTACAAAAATAAATGGTACAGTCACACAAATAGATAGGAATGGCTTATGGAGGCAAGTGTTACCTGAGGTTCATCTTCTGTTCCTAATTTTCCTTTAAGTGAGGAAAGAATGGCAGGTAAAATAACGCCCAGGTGGCGAGTCAGAGCATCACCAGCCACAGCTGACAGAAAGGCCAGCACACGTGTGTTCACAGGAGGAGCTGTTAACTGAGAGAAAATAATTTGCATCAGTTAGTCACTTAGAATAATAACGTTTAATAGTAGTAGTACTGTGGAACCTGTTTATAACTCTCTGACTTGGCTGACAAATTCCGTAACCAAGCTAAAAACTATCCATTGCTTTCACATAGACTAGGGGTGTAACGGTATGTGTATTTGTATTGAACCGTTTCGGTACGGGGGTTCCAGTTCGGTTCGAAAGTGTACCGAAAGAGTTTCCACACGGACATATTAAGTAGCGTAACGCACGTTGTCTAAACAATGCACAACACCCTGCATGCTAGCAGCTAACGGGCTACGATAGACTGACCATACGTCCTATCTTCACCGGACATGTCCTCTTTTGCGGAGCTGTCAGGGCGGAGTTTCTTAAATGCCTCAAATGTCCGGCATTTTGAGTAAGGGTTGCGTGTATTTTCAATGTACGTTCAAGGTTAAGAAGGGGTTAAAAACAAAACAAATTGTGCGCGCAGCAGCATTCGTGAGGGAGGGGCAGAGACAGAGAGAGAGAGAGTTATGATAAACGCGCATGCGTCGCCAGGCTCTGCTTTTTATCCATAGATTTATCAGATTTAATTTTTTATTATCTATAGCAGGGGTGTCAAAAGTGTGCCCCGGAAGCCATTTGCGGCCCACAGCTAATGTCTTAAAGGCCCACGGCACATTCTAAAAATACTATTAAAATACAATCAAAAACATAACAAAAGTGAAATTAAAAAGCTTAAAGGTTAAATGTAATTTAGAAAAAGTTGCAATGTTGATCAATAAAACAAAGCTGTTTTTTTTTTCTTTCAAACTGTCTTTGCTCAAAACATAATATTGAATCAAAATCAATGTTATTATGAATTGTTGACCTATCCAAGGTTCCGATTACTTCACATCAAATATTCCACTAAGAAAAATATTTTTGGTGGAAGATTTTGCAAATTTGGTAAATAAATAACCCAAAAATTTATATTTTGTTGTTTTCTTACTGTACCGAAAATGAACCGAAACGTGACCTCCAAACCGAGGGAAAAAAAATAAATAAATAAAAAAATAAAAAAAATAAACCGAGGTACGTACCGAACTGACATTTTTGTGTACCGTTACACCCCTAACATAGACATAGACCAGGGGTCGGCAACCCGCGGCTCTAGAGCCGCATGCGGCTCTTTAGCGCCGTCCTAGTGGCTCTCTGGAGCTTTTTAAAAAATGTATGAAAAATGGAAAAAGATGAGGGGAAAAAAAATCTATTTTTTGTTTTAATATGGTTTCTGTAGGAAGACAAACATGACACACGCATCCCTAATTGTTACAAAGCACACTGTTTATATTAAACACGCTTCACTGATTCGAGTATTTGGCGAGCGCCGTTTTGTCCTACTCATTTTGGCGGTCCTTGAACTCACCGAAGTTTGTTTACATGTATAACTTTCTCCGACTTTCTAGGACGTGTTTTATGCCACTTCTTTTTCTGTCTCATTTTGTCCACCAAACTTTTAAGGTTGTGCATGAAAGGTGAGTTTTGTTGATGTTATTGACTTGTGTGGAGTGCTAATCAGACATATTTGGTCACTGCATGACTGCAAGCTAATCGATGCTAACATGCTATTTAGGCTAGCTATATGTACATATTGCATCATTATGCCTCATTTGTAGCTACCGGTATATTTGAGGTAATTTAGTTTCCTTTAAGTCCTCTTAATTCAATTTATATCTCATGACACACTATCTGTATGTAATATGGCTTTTAATTTTTTGCGGCTCCAGACAGATTTGTTTTTGTATTTTTGGTCCAATATGGCTCTTTCAACATTTTGGGTTGCCGACCCCTGACATAGACAGAAATATTTGTCCACATGGTTTTCCTCAATTAGTGTATGTTTTTATTTATTATTTAGTTTCTATGTATTCTTCTGCTTTCATATTATATGTTATACTCTAAACAGAGCTGTTGTGAAAATGTTGCTGTAAGCACACACCGTTTATCTGGTGAAAAAAGGGAAATAAATTAACGAGTGCATTTTTTTAGTTGCTGTGGTGAAATCCAAGTCACTCCAAACAGGAAGTCACTGCATGCAAGTTTTAATGTTGTGTAACTAAATAGTAGTTATGTTTTCTACTCATGCTGCTTAATAATAACGAGAAAGTGAATAATACTACAAAAGATGAGAGATGTTGACATAAATGGAGCGATTCTTAGAAACAATCCCTCTGGCTTTGACATGTTATGCCGAATAAAATGCAGTTGACCAGGTCAGGGCTCTCGTTATTTCGCTGAAATTATTTCCCAGGACATTTTGTGCCGCTACAGAGACAATTTATCACATCATACACTCTCCTATTCCCTCATTCTTTGGGAGTTTTCCTTTCTACAGTTATAATGTAATGACATTTGACGTGCATTCTCTTGCAATTTATAATTGATCTGTAATAGTAAGATACAAATGCATCATAGATTACTGCGTAGCACTTCACTGGCATGACAAACTGGAGTTACAATGTTTAATTAGAGGAATTTCCAAGTCATCTTTCTCTTCTCTGTTACTTTTCATTCCTGCACTTCCTCTAAAACATTTTTTTAAATCCCTGAAAAACTAATTCCTTTGTTTTTATCTTAGTTTACTGCATAACTCAATTTACTTTGACAAATGCAGGTGCCAGATGTGTAAACATAACAATTAGAACACCGTTTGTTTACATATTTCACCAGAAAGGCAAAGTGTTACCAATTGAAAGATGAGTATCAGGTTCCACGGTATTAATCATATTATTATTAACCAACAACAACAAGATATATGAACCTTTGGCACCAAATAGGGCAGCACAGATCGACTTTTCACTGCCATGACTTGCTTGAGTCCATCCAAGGCAAACTCTGCTGTCTCCTCGTCATCCTGGGTAAAGAGATTTAGCACAACGTGGGTAAATTGTCTCAGTTACAGTAGAGTATGTGCTGGTTAGAGCGTTGACATGATTAACTCACCAGCTGTCTGAGGAGAGTAGGCAGGATGTCATCCAGCGCCTGGTGACCAATGGTAACATGGAGCTGCTCAAATGTTTTGGCTGCATCCTGTCGTACTTCTTCCAGAGGGTCACACAGAGCTTTCCGCACTGTGGGAACCAGAGACTCAGAGAAAACCAGCACCTATGATACAAAAACATGTGATCAGTCAGATTTTCCAGTTTTATATTGATACTTGATATTGAACATTGTGCTTCTTTAAAACCTCTAAAGCATGGGTGTCAAACTCTGGCCCGCGGGCCAAATTTGGCCCGCCGTGTAATTTCATTTGGCCCTTGAGGCAATATCAAATTAACATTAGAGCTGGCCCGCCGGTATTCACCGCTAATACTCATTCTTGCCAACCCTCCCGTTTTCCCGGGAGACTCCCGAATTTCAGTGCCCCTCCCGAAAATCTCGCGGGGGCAATCATTCTCCCGAATTTCTCCCGATTTCCAACCGGACAACATTATTGGGGGCGTGCCTTAAAGGCACTGTCGTCACGTCCGCTTTTCCTCCATAAAAACAGCGTGACAGTCCAGACACATACTATATGCGGCTTTACGCTCACACAAGCGAATGCAAAGCATACTTGGTCAACAGCCATACAGGTCACACTGAGGGTGGCCGTATAAACAACACTAACAACTGTCACAAATATGCGCCACACTGTGAACCCACACCAAACAAGAATGACAAACACATTTCGGGAGAACATCCGCACCGTAACACAACATAAACACAACAGAACAAATACCCAGAACCTCTTGCAGCACTAACACTTCCGGGACGCTACAATATACACCCCTGCTACCACCAAACCCCGCCCCCGCCTACCAAGTTAATATTGATATTTACCTCAGAAGGCTGCAAATAGAAAAGAGGCATTCCATTTTTTATTTAAATTTTATTTAATATACCATTGATGTTTTTTCGTTTGTTTTTTGAAAGTTGATTTTGCACTATTAAGTTATATAAACGTTGCTTGTTTCATATTCAGTGTTAAAGCAAATCAGTGTAGCAAACTGAGCAATAATTCACGTTTTATTCATGCACTTTCTCTTGCTACTTCAAGGCTTGAATGTTTGATTCATTCATTATTGTTATTTTATTTTCAAATTTATTATTAGCCCGTGGAAAAAGTTTATGTTGATACTTACCTCAGAAGGCTGCAAATAGAAAAGAGGCATTCAATTTTTATTTAAATTTTATTTGATATGCCATCAATTTTTTAAATTATTATTAATAATATTTGAAACTCGATTTTGCATGTCACTATAAAGTTATATAAGCATTGCTTGTTCAATATTCAATGCAAAACTTGTTTGGGTCCCTATTAAAAGGTTCATTTGTTCAACCTTGGCCCGCGGCTTTGTTCAGTTTTACATTTTGTCCCACTCTGTATTTGAGTTTGACACCCCTGCTCTAAAGGCTTAGTTGGCCACATGCGTGGACAGCACCTTTTAGCTCTTATTTCCAAAATTGTGTACACTACTGAATTGGGGTCTTATGCCGACATATGGACACTTATACTGCCATCTGGTGTTGTCAGAAGAGTATAACATACAATGGAATTTGGAAAAAAAAAAGTGTAAAAATAAAAATTTGCATGTCACTACACATGAAGTACACGTTTGAGTACTTATGGACTAAGTACATCATATCAAAAGATGATGTTTAGTTTTTATTCTAATTAGGGTCCAATAAGCCCAAATAGCAAAGAGAAATAAAAAAAGCATGTAAACAAACAGCTTGGGCCTTAAGAGGTTCATTTGCATTTCAGCTCTTTGTTTTGGCCTTTTTCCATTGCTGTAATAAGGTTTTGCGATATAGACGATATCATGATATAAAATTAGCCGACAATAGTCCTTTCATCGTAATGCATGTTGATGACTTGTTCAAGTTCTGTCCTGCAAATTTGACAGCGACAAGCAAACGAATATTGCAACCTCAATACAAGTTGCCTCCAGAGTAGAGATGAGTACCATTTACATTTAAACCAATACGGTACCAATTCCCTGGGAATCGATACCGGTACTCAACAGGACCAATTTCTGGTACTTTTGTGTGTGTTAATAAATATGAATTCTTTTTGATGAATAAAATCCCATTTATTTATTGCAACATTTAAAAATGAGCTGATTATGATAACTGTTGTCCAGTTTTTAGATCTTGTTTTAGTATCACATTTCTGAGTCTCATTTTCAGGTATGACATTTAGTTGAAATTACAGTTGCAAGTCCAAGACGTTAGATAGCATTAGTGTATAGTTTGTGGTGTGTTGGCTAGTTATTTCTGTCTTTGCTGACCCTCGTCTTTTGTCGTACCCTAAAAAGTATTATTATTATTATTACGCACCCGCTGTGTGATTGTAACTTGTATATTAGCTGTAGTTTCCATTAACAAATTTAGAGGCGTTAAAATCGCCATGTAAAATGGCTAATGCTAATCAGTAGCACGTCAAGAGCAAAGCTAATGTATGTTTGCATGAAGCTAACGCATTTTAATTAGGGGTTTGGGTAAATTTATTTGTTAGCATTGTACATTGCAATATTACCTAGAGGTACTTTGGCTGAGACCACTCTCAATGCTGCTGAAATCATCACCAAGTTCCGAAAATGGCGTGACGTCACGTACAACCCAGGTATCGTTACATGGCACTGTTGAATTTTACGTGACTCTGTGCCCAGTAAGACCGGCGAGATTTGGTTGGTACCAATAAAGTATCGAACTCGGTACTCATCCTTACTTCCGAGTGCAGCAAAGCCACTTTTAAGTAAGCAATCCTCCTACTAACCCACCAGTGCCTCCATGGAAATGCCTCCCTCTACCTCAAAGAACTACTCACCCCCTAATCCTCCACTCGACACCTCCGCTCCGGACAGGCTAACCTCCTCCAACCTCCGAGGACAAAACTACGAACAATGGGAGACCGGGCTTTCTGCTCCGCCGCTCCCAGTCAGTGGAACGCTCTCCCTGACCACCTGAGGGCACCACAGACTGTGGATGCTTTTAAAAAAGGCTTAAAAACCCTTATTTTTAGATATATGCATACTAGTTCTAGCTATTTGGCTGTTCTAGTTTTTATTTTTATTTATTTTTTATTATCTTTTTATTTTAATTTTTTTAATACACTGTAGCACTTTGAAGTTGTTTACTCAATGTAAAGTGCTTTTTACAAATAAAATCTATTATTATTATTAAAATGTTGACTATGATTGCACAAAATCATTGAAATTGCCACAAATGCGCCAGTGCTGACAACATGGAAGCCATGTTTACTAAGGTAAACACTGCGTACAACGTCATGTCCGCATGCGGGTCAGATTGCATACACATTAGAAATCACCATTTTTTTATAATGAGAACGGCCACTAAAAAGATCGGATTTGACAAAATAAATCCGAATTGGACATCCGACCCTGCAGTGTGAACGTAGCCTTTGTTAGTGGACAGATCAATGAATCAGGAATGACAACTTAAAATACTATTCTGGTTAAAATCAAGTTAAAAGATATTTCTGTAGGAATACGTTTAAACATCTTTGGATAATGCAAGGCATTTGGAGTGGATAAAATAATGCTGCAAATACTGTATGTGCTGATATCTTTCCTTTTAAAGAAATGCATCTTTATGACTCACAGCGTCTTTGCTGGTGGACTTCATGATCTCACTGAGGCCGATACAGACACCCTGCCTCTCATCACTCTTGTCGGAGCGTAAACCTTCTTCAAGGATGGGAATGATTTCTGGGAGAATCTTCTCCCCCAACTTTCTCACCAGATCACCCAGTGTCCGGGCAGCGATCTGAAATCACACACAAAATTGTGTCAAAATAAAAGCATGTTCACCTTGCAAAACAGGTACTGTAGGGACTAAGCGCAATAAAAAATACACAGAGGATAATTTAGAGGTGAAAAAGATAATATACCGTTCTCTTGTCAGGGCAGGTGGAGGCCAAAAAGCTCAGCAGTAGGGTGAAGAGGGTTGGGAGGATTTCTCGAAGGGTTCGGGGTGTGTTGGACACCACTATCTTCCACACATGAAGGGACGCCTGTCTAACCACCAACTGGGTGTCTGAGCGGCCCATATAGAGTCCAGAAAGGACACGGTTACGCCGCTCACCACCTAGAGCTGAAATGATAGCCTAAAAAGGGGGATAATTAAAGTGAGTCACTGCCCAAAACATGAAACATTTACAGTAAAAAGATGTTTTTTAAAGTCTAATATTATAAGATCTCAATTTGTTCATCGATTGCACCGAACAGCTATAATGCAGAGGACTTCGGGGATTTTCAAAATCTAAAATGTTGTCTGTAATCATCTGATCTGTGTCCCCATCTGGTGAATTTACGTTGTGACTAATTTTATTGCTTTTTTTTTTTTACCCATTTTGCTACATCTCACACTTAGCCAGAAATGCTTTGGTGCGCCCCAGGGGAGACCTGCATCAATCATCCTTTGGAAATAATCTGTGGTCCTCTACATCAGTGGTTCTCAAATGGGGGTACGTGTACCCCTTGGGGTACTTGAAGGTATGCCAAGGGGTACGTGAGATTTTTTTTAAATATTCTAAAAATAGCAACAATTCAAAAATCCTTTATAAATATATTTATTGAATAATACTTCAACAAAATATGAACGTAAGTTCATAAACTGAACATCAAATCAAGTAGGCTATTCCATTCATTACCATAAACCCAAATGGTTTAACCCTCACTAAAATGTCTGTCAAAAAGAACTCTGAAAGGAAATGCAATATTTAGTGTTAACAGCTAGATTTTTTGTGGACCTGTTCCATAAATATTGATGTTAAAGATTTCTTTTTTTGTAAAGAAATGTTTAGAATTAAGTTCATGAATCCAGATGGATCTCTATTACAATCCCCAAAGAGGGCACTTTAAGTTGATGATTACTTGTAGAAATCTTTATTTATAATTGAATCACTTGTTTATTTTTCAACAAGTTTTTAGTTATTTGTATATCTTTTTTTCCAAATAGTTTAAGAAAGACCACTACAAATGAGCAATATTTTGCACTGTTATACAATTTAATAAATCAGAAACTGATGACATAGTGCTGTATTTTACTTCTTTATCTCTTTTTTTCAACCAAAAATGCTTTGCTCTGATTAGGGGGTACTTGAATTAAAAAAATGTTCACAGGGGGTACATCACTGAAAAAAGGTTGAGAACCACTGCTCTACATATCTAAAACACACTACTGAGATTTCATCTTAAAATATATTACCAAGGTGAATTAACTTAAATAAATACATGTTCTTACTTTATTCGATTGAGCAGTTCCAAAGTTGTCATCCTCAGATGCGGTTTCTGTGGTCATTTTTCCTGTTACTCCAGAAATATGGAACAGCAGATCTCCAAGCAGCTGGACTGAGCTGAACCTGCAATGCAACAGAAGGATGCAAACACAGTTTTTAAACCCTTTGCAACGCCACATCTACTTATTACTGTGAGTAAGTCAAAGTCTGACCTGATTCTCCAGAGGTCATCAAACAGCCCCTGTTCTAGTTCAGGAAGTAGGAGTGCAATGGCAGTTTCTGCATACATGCTAACAATGCACTGGCCAGCTCGCAGAGCAGTGTCTCTCACATACTCATTTTCATCAGCCAAAGCCTGGTGGATCAGACAAGCATTGATTATGCAAATACAACGAATAGATTAAAATTAATATAAGTAAAAAATATATATATTTAAACATTATCATACACAAAGTTAACTCATTATTGCTAAGCCGCATAAAATGACAACTGCAACATAGTTTACCCGGCAAGATTTAACAGCGCTTCACTTTTTCCACATTTTGTTATGTTACAGCCATATTCCAAAATGGTATTAATTCATTTATGTTCTTAAAATTCTACAGACAATACCCCATAATGACATTGTGAAAATGATTTTTGAAAACATTTTGCAAATTTATTAAAAAAAAAAAAAATCAAAAAAAAAAAATCACATTTGTTCAATACTTTGTTGATGCACCTTTGGCAGTAATTACAGGCTCAAGTCTTTTTGAATACAATGCCACAAGCTTGGCACACCTATCTTTGGCCAGTTTCGCCCAAGCATTGGTTATAATCTAGGTTGTCTCTGTACATTGCTGCATTCATCTTAGTCTAGCCAGAAACGTGACTAAGAACCCGATGGTCACTCTGTCAGAGAAAGAGGAGAACCTTCCAGAAGGACAATTATTTCTGCAGAAAACCACCAAATAGGCCTGTTTGGTATTACCTTAATAGTGGCCAGACAGAAGCCATTTCATAGTAAAAAGTTTGCCAAAACGCACCTGAAATACTATCAGACCATGAGAAACAAAATTCCCTGGTCTGATAAGATAAGGATTGAACTCTTTGACGTGAATGCCAGGCATCATGTTTGAAACAAACTAAGCCCCGTTGATCAGCAGGCCATCTCGACAGTGAAGCATGGTGGTGGCAGAATCCTGCTTTGGGGATGTTTTTCAATGGCAAGAACTGGGAGACTAGCCCGGATGGAGGGAAAGATGACTGCCGCAATGAACAGAGACATCCTAGATGAAAACCAACGCTTTCCATCACACATATACATATATACAATACATACCGTATCTATCTATATATATATATATATATATATGTCTTAATAAGGTTATCCAAAAAATAGTGCTCGATACCGTAGTAGAGCGCAATATATGTATGTGTGGGGAAAAAAATGACAAGACTATTTCATCTTATTTCATCATAGTCTTGTGATTTTTTCCCCCACACATACATATATATATATATATATATATATATATATATATATACATACACAATACATATATATATATATATGTATATATATACATATATATATATACATATATATATATATGCATATACCTATGTACGTATATATTATATATCCATATACATATGTACACATACACATATATACACATGCACACATATACATATGTACACGTACACATATATACATATGTGCACGTACACACATATACATATGTGCACATACACACATATACATATGTGCACGTACACACATATGTACACTTATACACGTTTCGACACATTTACACATATATACAAATGTACACATATACACATTTATACAAATGCACACATATATACATATGTACACATACATACATATGTACACATACATACACATGTACCGGTACACATACATACATACATACATACATACATATGCATTTAATTTTTATTTTATTCTGGCTGCAGTGTAACTATTGTCTAGTTACACAGCATTGAAACATGAATACGTGACTTCCAGTTTAGTGCTAAGTAAGATTCAAAATAATGGCATGACAGTATTTGCCTTGTTTGGACAACAGAAAAACAACAAAATGCCACCAATTATATTTTTTTAGATTGTTAGCCACTGGATTGTCATTGTAGTTGGTACATTCAACAACTTTAGCAAAGAAGACATTACCTTGAGGATACATGGGATGATGGGTCCGACATAAGGAGTAAATTTGTCTCCAAACGTAAGGGGCAGGTAGATGAACATCATGATGTAGCCATCTCTGACATGGGAGGCTATATCCACCTTACTAGCAGTTTGCACCACCTCTGGCATCAGTTTATCTAGCTTCTCCACACCAAGCCCAGCCATCACCTCAGCCAGTCCTGAACACACCAAATATAGCATTTAATTTCTATGTGTAATTAAAATTTTTACACAAAGAAACAAGAGCAAACAATGACTATGAATGATGTAAGTGACCTTGGGCTGCGCCAGAGCGATCTACAGAGCTCTGCTCAGAGGCCAGCGTCTCCATGAGCCACGGCAGCAGGTCATCAAAGCAGGATTCACCCATTCCCTTCACCATGGCGCCCAGTGCTTTGGCTGACACTGTGCGTACCTGGAGAGGAACAGCTATAGTATCAGCTCTCCAAACTACTGCAATTAAACGTGTCAGTCAGGAAACCCACCTCGGGCACTGGATCCAATAGAGAAGCCTTCAGTCCAGGAATGACACTAGGTAGGTATGGCGACAAATCCTATTGCAAAACATCAATTTCTATTTAGGGACTATGGAGCATAAGCCTAATGATACATTACATTTAATATTATGGTTGTTCTGCACTGACAGTACCTTCTGGTCAGTAAGGGAGTACATGTTGCCAATGATCTGAGCAGCCATCTTACGAGTGTCAGTGGAACGATCCTGGAAGGCTCGCTGGACAATGGGCATAATCAGGGCAAGGGAAGGGGCATCGATGAAGTGTACAAATTTAGTGTCCAAAAGGGTTTGAAGACATGTCTGGGTCCGTCTGGATGGCTCAGTTAGAGCATCTAGCAGGACGGGTGTTATAGCTTTGGAAGAATAGTGACATAAAAATAGGAATTAGGCATATCATTACATACTGAAACAGTCACACACACAACAATTTCCATACAATTGGCAACCTATTTCTTGCAACCAGGCAGTACCGTATTTTTCGGACTATAAGTCGCAGTTTTTTTCATAGTTTGGCCGGGGGTGCGACTTATACTCAGGAGCGACTTATGTGTGAAATTATTAACACATTACCGTAAAATATCAAATAATATTATTTAGCTCATTCACGCAAGAGACTAGACGTATAAGATTTCATGGGATTTAGCGATTAGAAGTGACAGATTGTTTGGTAAACGTATAGCATGTTCTATATGTTATAGTTACTTGAATGACTCTTACCATAATATGTTACGTTAACATACCAGGCACGTTCTCAGCCCTAAATCACAAGTGTCTCAAAGGGCTGCACAAGCCACAACGACATCCTCGATACAAAGCTCACATAAGGGCAAACTGACAGAGTTTACACACACGACTGCAGAATCGATGCTCACGCTGTGCTTGCCATTTTTTGCGTCTTGAGCACAGTAAGTAAAGGCTCTCTCCCAGGAGAGCATCTGCAGCGCACGAAAGTGGGTTTCATTGTGGATGCACCGGACTGCTTCTAAAATGCCCATGAAAAGTAGTTCATGTGTGCTGCTTGTTTGATATCAAAACACTACTAAAATCATGATAACATGAATGTGCAGCAAATTATCAAGGGTCTCATGGTGAAAGCTGCGTAGTACACACAAAAACCTCATTTAAGTAAGGCGGTCTGCACAAGTTATGAACAGCACGTGCAATGTTAGTAGATCGCATGCAACACGCCCACATAACAGTACACGCAATTTTATAGATTGCACACGCTGTTTAGCACGTGGTATTTGGATCTTGGTAAATCAGGCCTTAAGTTGATTGTATCTTGTTTGGGCAAAATTAAAACCTTAAGTTTAGAATGTTTGGCTTTATTTACTTTTAAATGATTATTAACAAATTATTAATTACAAAGGCCTTTTGTGATAACGTCCAAAATAAAGGGCTACTCTGAAGATGGTGTGACTATTTTAGAACAAAGTTGCACTAAAATCTACACACACTTCAAAGTGAGAAATTGTTTTTATACAGACACCGATTACAATTCTCACCAAGAATTTCAGGGTTACGGATGACAGAGCCAATTTGTCTTAGAGCCTGCTGACCAGCCTTCTGCACCTTCACATGAGAGTCGGTCAACACCTCTGTCAGCTTAGGAACAATGCTAGGGAGACAGGAAGATAACTGCTTGGGTGCACAGAAGGCCATGGCACCCAGTAACTCCACAGAGCCTAGAAAAGCAGAGTTACAAGATTTTATTAGTCACCTGAAAATAAATCTGCAGTTTAAATGTTTTAATACAAAATGTATAACATGACAGCTTCTGCTCAGAGATAAATGGTAAATGGGTTATACTTGTACAGCACTTTTCTACCTTCAAGGTACACAAAGCGCTTTGACACTATTTCCACGTTCACCCATTCACACTCTGATGGCGGGAGCTGCCACGCAAGGCCCTAAACACGACCCACTAGGATGGCGGAAGTTGGGAACTGAACCAGGAATTCTCACGGTCGCTCTACCAACCAAGCCATAATCACATGTTTGGGTTTTCTATCCTTTCAATACATCAACGGCTGTGTGTTTTCACTGCAAACCTGCTTTAGTACGCCATGATTCCTCTTCCAGAGCCACCAGCAGAGAAGGGAGGACGAGTTTCACACCGTGTGCACTCAAGTTCCTCATCACTGCCTTGGCACAATCATCAGCAGCCTGGTGTAGGATAAAGGAAATGTTGCAAATATTCACACAACTTCCATTTCTGACCACAACACCTGGATAGAGTCTTATTTTAGTGTGGGGGTGAAAATCTAACACGTCTTGCTCACCTCTCTGACATACTGATTTCCATCTCCAAAGCAAAGGAGAAGATGTGGTAGTACATGGACAACATAAGGCTCAAAGAGCTTCCCCAACATGTTGCACAGCATCTCAAAAGCAAACAGTGATCCTGAAAAGACAAATATCATTATTTCAATTCTGAATATATATGTGTATATATATATATATATATATATATATATATATATATATATATATTAGGGCTGCAACTAACAACTAATTTGATAATCGATTAATCTGTCGATTATTACTTCGATTAATAATCGGATAAGAGACAAACTACATTTCTATCCTTTCCAGTATTTTATTGAAAAAACCCCAGCATACTGGCACTATACTGGCACCATACTTATTTTGATTATTGTTTCTCAGCTGTTTGTAAATGTTGCAGTTCACAAATAAAAGTTTATAAAAAAATAATTAAAAAAACAGCCCTAATATATATATATATATATATATATATATATATATATATATATATATATATATATATATATATATATATATATATATATATCGAGTATTTATACCCCTCTAAATTGTCTATTGGTCTAATATATATTTAGCGAGTATTTATACCCCTCTAAATTGTCTATTGGTCTAATTGGACACATTTAGAAACTTAACATAAAACCATGTGTTGCTCTTCATTGTGCAGCTGGTCATGCTGGGGGCACACCCCAACTAAAAACCCTCACTGGCTTGTAACATAAAAAAAGTACACAAAGAATGTACAGAACAATTTGTACTACTTTTCCTGTTTTCATGCGTTATTGTCAATTATGCAAATTGGACAATGACGTAATCTACACACCCAACGCTACAGAGATTGTAGTCCAGCTAGAAACACTGCAGGACACAACAAAATTAACATAGCAGCTCTATTAGACAAGAGTATTAAATAACATATGAAAACAGAATACCGGTAATGTCGGTTCAAAAGTCCTTTGTTATTACGCATTTTCCTTGTGTCTCTGAACAATGTCACCAGTAAATGTGTAGGCAATGGCTAGTTTCCTTTTTCGATTTTAGTTATGTCCCCGTGAGTCAGCCAGTTTGAAGGACGTCAACATAAACGGGTTCCACTGCCCAATGCATCACAAGGATTTCTCGACCTCCTAGATGCCTTTGCCGAGCTAGCAGTGTACTTTGGGACCCCTCGAACCCTAACCATGGACTTTTACAGCTTCTCCTCTCCAAAAGGCCCTTCAGGCACTTTCATACCAGAATCACCAGGTTTAGGAACAGCCTCTTCCCCAAACTGTTTACCTACCAAACTCTGTCCCCCACTGAACCTCTATGTCCCCATATCATCGCTACCTCTCCCTCCCCATCTCTCCCAATGACATTGACTGTTCTTATCCAATGTCTTCATCAATCTGCACTTTATTCAAATCATTATGTATTTATAGACAATATTGCAGATCCTCTGTATACTAATAAAGCACACACATACATATGTTCTTAGTACATCTGGTACATACATACCTAAAGAGCACACCTGTATACCGGTATTTGTCCGAAGCAAATTTAATCACATAACACACCTGTTTAGTTGTTTATAATACATCTGTTTATATCACGTATGTATACCATGTATAATTATTCACACCTGTTCAGATGAGTTGACTGTGTTTGTATTTTAATTTACTGCATATGTATATCACACACCTGCTGCTCTTGCATTTCTTATTAGATGCTAAACCACATTTTGTAATCCTGTATTCATACATGTATAATGACAATAATGTTGAATCTAATCTAAGAATTATCTGTCCGATATTTACTGTGCACCCCTACTAAATTATAACTGGTAAACTGGCTTTCACTTGTATAGGATTTTTTTAACCTTCATGGCGCATTGACAAAGATAAATACAAGATATTTCGAACCCACAGTCATCAGGTTTGGACCACTCCACAACCTGAGCCAAGCGGCCTCAGCAGAAAATGGTGAGCAAGGTGAAGACAGTTCAACTTCTGTGGTGGAAAAGGTTATCACTCACCTTCCCTTCGTCTGAAGTTTTTCTTGTCCTGGATGGCATCAGTCAGTGTAGCCATGATCTCCTGCTGTTTGAGAGCCAAGATCCCAAGCCCTTTGACAAGGCCAGCCAGCCCATAGGCTGCCCCCTTCCTCTCAGCATACTTGTCACTCTCCAGAAGCAGCTGCAGCAGGTTTCTTACAATTCCTGCAGCATCTTCTTTGATGGCAGGCACTAAAGGAGGTAAACAGCTGGCCACAGATTCCTGGACCTACATGAAGAAAGTGAAAAATAAAGCTCACCACAAGTTGAATACTATATGTTTCATACTAGAAATGAGAAGCTGGGGAATATTGATCAATTGAGATAGGTTGATTGGAAACACTAAATTGGCCTTAGTGCAGTGGTTCTTAACCTGGGTTCGATCGAACCCTAGGTGTTCGGTGAGTCTTCCTGAGGGGTTCGGCAGAGCGTCCGCCGCAGCGGTCTAGACACACCAGACTCATGAATTGATTAACGTGGACCCTGACTTAATTAAACAAGTTGAAAAACGTATTCGGGCGTTAACATTTAGTGGTCAATTGTACGGAATATGTACTGTTCTGTGCAATCTACTAATACAAGTTTCATTCAATCAATCAATCGTATAAATAAAAACTTCTCCCTATCGGCGTATCTGTACTGCAAAGTTAACATTTGAATGACAATAAAAAGGAAGTCCAAGTCTAAGTATTATGGATACCCCCAAACAATGTAAATGATAAATAAATGATAAATGGGTTGTACTTGTATAGCGCTTTTCTACCTTCAAGGTACTCAAAGCGCTTTGACACTACTTCCACATTTACCCATTCACACACACATTCACACACTGATGAAGGGAGCTGCCATGCAAGGCGCTAACCAGCACCCATCAGGAGCAAGGGTGAAGTGTCTTGCTCAGGACACAACGGACATGACGAGGTTGGTACTAGGTGGGGATTGAACCAGGGACCCTCGGGTTGCGCACGGCCACTCTCCCACTGCGCCACGCCTGTACCCTCTAACTTCCCATCTGATTTGCAGGTGTGTAATTTGTTGTGAGTTTATGCACTGTGTTAGTTTTGTTCTTTGAACAAGGTGATGTTCATGCACGGTTCATTTTGTGCACTAGTAAAAAAAACATATAACTTTGTCTTGACTTTGAACAAAAAAAAAAATAATTTATTTTTCACTAAAGAAGGGTTCGGTGAATGTGCATATGAAACTGGTGGGGTTCGGTACCTCCAACAAGGTTAAGAACCACTGCCCTAGTGTGTGGATGTGAGTGTGAACATTGTCTGTCTATCTATGTTGGCCCTGCGATGAGGAGGCGACTTGTCCAGGGTGTACCCCGCCTTCCAGCACCCCCCGCGACCCTGAAAGGGACCAGCGGTAGAAAATGGATGGATGGATGGATGATTGCCCTACTATTTTCCTTACAAACTGAGCTTGTCTTGCTCCTTACTACAAGTGAGAATATCAATAATGCAAATAAAGCTCACAGACCCCTCAAAAATCTAAACAAATCATGTGTCTTATTGACAAAGCTGACGGCAGAAGAACTGCTATTTCCAACATCAGATACAGTGACAACCCGTCTACTGTATGTCGACCAACTCAGCCAGTCTTGGTCCACTGTGTTTTTATCACTAAATACTTTGAAGTCAACAGAACATTCAAGACACAAAAATCGTATTCCTTTGACGAAAATGTGTCACTACAACGTGTGTTGTAGTATTGTTATCGTCTTCATTATTGGCAATCAGCGTAAACAAGTCACAAACAATGGCTAGTTTAGGTTTCAATTTCAGTTACGTCGACATCAGTCGGTTAGTTTCACTGTATTACTAAAGAAAGCTCCTTCTTCCACAACTAATTATTTTGCTCAGGAAGAAACTACGTACACATGCATGGTGATTAATGACTATAATGTATCCTACAAGGCAGATTTCAAAAGATTTTAACTGTCTTTTGACTACATGCAAGTAGTTGGTAGTTAAATGTAATTCTGAGATCAACAGTAAAACTATACTAGTAGAGATGTCCGATAATATCGGACTGCCGATATTATCGGCTGAAAAATGCTTTAAAGTGTAATATCGGAAATTATCGGTATCGGTTTCAAAAAGTAAAATTTATGACTTTTTAAAACGCCGCAGTTCGGAGTGGTACACGGACGTAGGGAGAAGTACAGAGCAGTTGCTTCTCCCAGTCATACTTGGCAACCCTCCCGATTTTCCTGGGACACTCCCGAATGTCAGTGCCCCTCCCGAAAATCTCCCGGGGCAACCATTCTCCCGAATTTCCACCCAGACAACAATATTGGGGACGTGCCTTTAAGGCACTGCATGTGCATGCCGGCCCAATCACATAATATCAACGGCTTTTCACACACACAAGTGAATGCAAAGCATACTTGGTCAACAGCCATACAGGTCACACTGAGGGTAGCCCTATAAACAACTTTAACACTGTTACAAATATGCGCCACACTGTGAACCCACACCATACAACAATGACAAATGTAACCTGTATGTTACTCTAATAAAGCACTGTACAAGTACTAAGTAGAATAGTGAATGGTATGTCTGGGCTAGATCAGAAGAAACTAAATTCAGCTCTAGGAATGGAGAGTAATAAAGACTGAACACAGGATTTATGTTTAAGTGGTACCAAATTATATTAAAGAATAATAGGAAAAATAACAAACAACATTAAACATGTAAATTCAAATGGCCATTCACATATACATCAATTCACACAACGTTCAGTTATTTACAATATCAGTATACGTGATTTAGTCCTTGTTTTTTACCAATGATGGTATGAGCGCAACACAAATTCATAGTTCATTAAACGGCCCCGCAAAATCCACGTTGTGGTGGCAGTGTCCAGAGGGGTTTTCGTGAAGGGACGGGGGAAAAGTGAATGTTCAGGAGGACCGCAATGAACTCGTTGCGTTTTGGCAAAAAAGAAGGGAAAACAGAGGGCGGCTGCTGAGAAGCCTCCTACCAGCCCGGGGTTCGGTTGGGTGGATTCAGTTCAGGTAGTTCGGTTCCAGGCATAAAGCTTCAGACTCTAGTTCAGGCTCTAAGCTCGCCATCCAACCTGGCCAATTCCGCAGATAAATCACTCTCAAACACTCCCGCGGACGACCCACGGCTCCGGTAGTCGGCTCCTGCAGCAACCTCACAGTGTGTTCCTCTCGTTCTCACCGGTAGCAGCCCACTTCCGGGTTTTATGCTGTCTGACAGCCGCGTTAAGTCACGTGACCGCGTGACGTAATGACGCACGCAAGAACAGCTTAGATGACGAAAATAAATAGAAAGGATATTTAAATGGGGTTTTGTCACCCGGGTTACACAAACACATTTCGGGAGAACATCCGCACCGTAACACAACATAAACACAACAGAACAAATACCCAGAACCCCTTTCAGCACTAACTCTTCCGCGACGCTACAATATACACCCCCCGCTACCCCCCACATCCCCACCTCAACCCCGCCCCCCCCAACCCCGCCCACATCAACCTCCTCATGTTCTCTCAGGGAGAGCATGTCCCAAATTCCAAGCTGCTGTTTTGAGGCATGTTGAAAAAAAATGCACTTTGTGACTTCAATAATAAATATGGCAGTGCCATGTTGGCATTTTTTTCCATAACTTGAGTTGATTTATTTTGAAAAACCATGTTACATTGTTTAATGCATCCAGCGGGGCATCACAACAAAATTAGGCATAATAATGTGTTAATTCCACGACTGTATATATCGGTATCGGTTGATATCGGAATCTGTAATTAAGAGTTGGACAATATCAGAATATCGGATATCGGCAAAAAAGCCATTATCGAACATCTCTATATACTAGACATAATTTTTAAATCAAATGGATCAATTGGAAGCTATATGGATCAATTGGAAGCTATACATTCATTAATAACATTGTAGGAAGAAATAATAGGCACATTTAAGTTTCTTACCTGCTGAGATGGTGTGGAAAGGGCAGTGATAAGCTTGGCCACAATGGGTTTAACTTTGGGGTCACTTTTGTCCAGATGTTTGGCCAAGGAGCCCATGAGAATGACAACGCTCTGACGGACAGAGTCATAGCTGGCATCCTGGGGAGCGTTCTTCAGAAACTCTTCAAACACTGGCAGTAGGGTGCTAACATTGTCCTGATGAAAAAAAACACCACATACCACACACAACGTTTGAAATGATAAACGACACATTAAAAACTACATTGAAATGACTTCCACACCTTTCCATGAGTGTTGAGAGCGGAGAGGGCTGCGTCCAACATGCAGCGGCGCACTTCAGTATGGCGGTCATTCAGGGCATCAGGAACAAAGAAGAGGAAAAGTGGTGCTACCTGAGAGTTGTCCAGGTACTGTGACATCTTGTTCACAGTAAGAGCAATGCCACACCTGGGAGAGAAGCCATTAATGCAAAAACAATCTCAATACACTATGAAGGAGGGGCTTTAATAACGTACTCTTACCTTGCTTCCCATTGGTCAGGGGGAGATTCAGAGATGACTCTACCCAAGGTGTCCAGCACAGGTGGTGGTCTCTTTAAAAGACAAATACATGTGATTTCTTTATGAGGGGATCAAAAAGCAGGAATAATCTGTTTTAACACTGGTCAAATGTAGGTTCTCACGTAAAGCTTTTGGTGGTAAAGCTCAGTTAGCTGTCCAAGAACTGGGGCTGACTGGTCTGTATATTGAGAAACCGCACTTGACAGTGCTTCAGCTGCAGCTGAACGAACAGCCTCTTCGTGGTGGGTGATGTCGCTAATCAGAAGAGAGCAGAGCTCTGGGACCAATTCCAAATCAAGAGATTCCCAGAGTCTGAGGAGGAGAACCAAACATGTTAGCTTTCCCTTCAGTTTTACAAAATCTGAGCAGTATGGTGCAAAAAAGCTTTACTGACATTTTAAAAACACTTTTAAGAGACACCCAAATATACTGAGTGTGCCTTCATAACTACATTGAAATAGATAAAGGCATTTGATAGACCTGAAGAAGGAAGATATTCAAAATTACATACTTTTCAGCAAGAATTCGACCCTCTTCTTCCACATCAAACCGAGCAATCCAAAGCCTGCGTAGCAAATTCAGTCCACTTTGCTCTGTGCTGTCTGTCGGCAACGCAAACTCCATCTCCAACAAGCCCTGTGCATCAGGATTGGAGTTGAAAAAAGGGACCATACAGACAAGTACAATGATATTAAGCAGAACACTTAACTCACACATTCCAGATCGGAAATGAATAATGTGAATACTGTAGTTACTTTGTTATTGATTATCATCTGTTGAATAATAAATGCAAACCAAGGTAATTAACAGATTGAGAACTGGCGCCAGAATCATACTCAGAATCTAAGTGGAAAAAACAAGATCAGAGTCTAACCCAAACTCAGCAGATAGATACGATGCAACAGGCACATTCTCTATCTCAACCTGCTTATGTTTCTACACTCGCCATGTCTACGATATGAACGCAGCGACAACTCTTAAGCTTATCCTTCTGAGTATACATATATAAATATATATGTCTTAATAAGGTTATCCAAAAAATAGTGTTCGATACCGTAGTAGAGCGCAATATATGTATGTGTGGGAAAAAAAATCACAAGACTATTTCATCTCTACAGGCCTGTTTCATGAGGGGGGGTTCCCTCAATCATCAGGAGATTTTAATGGGAGCATTCACATACCATGGATTATATAGGGCACAGAGTGGGTGGGTACAGGCTGGCGTAGGGGCGTGGTGATTGGCTCATGTGTTACCTAGGAGGTGTTTCCGTCTGTGGCGGCATGCTGTTACAATTTCGCTGCGCTTGTTGAGGGATGACAGGTCTGGACGGTAAATAAACAGTTTCTCTTTCAAGCATAGGTTGCATCTTTTATTACCACTATTGTAAGGTGTGCTGGATGCAAGAATTTGCCATGTTATTGAATATTCAACATTATTGTCTTTGAGGTCCCAAATGTGTTTGCTGAGTTCTGTGGTATTCCGCAGGTTTTGGTTCCTGAAAGAAGCCTTGTGATTGTTCCATCTGGTTTTGAATTCTCCCTCGGTTAATCCTACATATGTGTCGGATGTGTTAATGTCCTTACGTGTTACCTTAGATTGATAGACAACTGATGTTTGTAAGCACCCCCCGTTGAGAGGGCAATCAGGTTTCTTTCGACAGTTGCAGCCTTTGTTGGTATTGGAGTCGCTCTGTCCGGGGGCCGACGGCTCATTTGCAATTGTTTTGTTGTGGTTTGAGATAATTTGTCGTATATTGTTCATACAGCTGTAGCTCAATTTAATGTTGTTCTTGTTGAATACTTTTCTTAGGGTGTTGTCTTTGGGAAAGTGTTTGTCAATCAGATTGAGGAATTTGTGTCCAATGTTAGTTGAGACGTTTTTGCTGTATGGGGGGTTGTACCAGATGATGTCTTTTCGTTTTCTGTCCTTTTTTGGCTGGTTTCCTGGCGTGGGTTCATAGGTGAGGGTGAAATTGTATCCGCTTTCATCAAGGGCTTTTTGGTACGGGGGGGTTGCTTGGTCAAATTCAGCTTTGCTAGATGACAGCATCGATAGCCTTTTATTAATTCCGGTAGGTATTCTTTTCGTGGTGGTGGGTGGGTGGTTGCTGTCATGGTGCACGTATTGGAGTGTTGTGTTGGGTTTCGTGAATGGTTGGTAGCTGTTATTTCTCAGGTTGAAAGTGACGCAAACCGTCAACTTCCTTGACGTCACTTTCAACCTGAGAAATAACAGCTACCAACCATTCACGAAACCCAACACAACACTCCAATACGTGCACCATGACAGCAACCACCCACCCACCACCACGAAAAGAATACCTACCGGAATTAATAAAAGGCTATCGATGCTGTCATCTAGCAAAGCTGAATTTGACCAAGCAACCCCCCCGTACCAAAAAGCCCTTGATGAAAGCGGATACAATTTCACCCTCACCTATGAACCCACGCCAGGAAACCAGCCAAAAAAGAACAGAAAACGAAACGACATCATCTGGTACAACCCCCCATACAGCAAAAACGTCTCAACTAACATTGGACACAAATTCCTCAATCTGATTGACAAACACTTTCCCTAAGAAAAGTATTCAACAAGAACAACATTAAATTGAGCTACAGCTGTATGAACAATATACGACAAATTATCTCAAACCACAACAAAACAACTGCAAATGAGCCGTCGGCCCCCGGACAGAGCGACTCCAATAACAACAAAGGCTGCAACTGTCGAAAGAAACCTGATTGCCCTCTCAACGGGGGGTGCTTACAAACATCAGTTGTCTACCAATCTAAGGTAACACGTAAGGACATTAACACATCCGACACATATGTAGGATTAACCGAGGGAGAATTCAAAACCAGATGGAACAATCACAAGGCTTCTTTCAGGAACCAAAACCTGCGGAATACCACAGAACTCAGCAAACACATTTGGGACCTCAAAGACAATAATGTTGAATATTCAATAACATGGCAAATTCTTGCATCCAGCACACCTTACAATAGTGGTAATAAAAGATGCAACCTATGCTTGAAAGAGAAACCTTTTATTATTTACCGTCCAGACCTGTCATCCCTCAACAAGCGCAGCGAAATTGTAACAGCATGCCGCCACAGACGGAAACACCTCCTAGGTAACACATGAGCCAATCACCACGCCCCTACGCCAGCCTGTACCCACCCACTCTGTGCCCTATATAATCCATGGTATGTGAATGCTCCCATTAAAATCTCCTGATGATTGAGGGAACCCCCCCTCATGAAACAGGCCTGTAGAGATGAAATAGTCTTGTGATTTTTTTCCCCACACATACATATATATAAATATATATATATATATCCATCCATCCATCCATCTTCTTCCGCTTATCCGAGGTCGGGTCGCGGGGGCAGCAGCCTAAGCAGGGAAGCCCAGACTTCCCTCTCCCCAGCCACTTCGTCCAGCTCCTCCCGGGGAATCCCGAGGCGTTCCCAGGCCAGCCGGGAGACATAGTCTTCCCAACGTGTCCTGGGTCTTCCTCGTGGCCTCCTACCGGTCGGACATGCCCTAAACACCTCCTTAGGGAGGCGCTCGGGTGGCATCCTGACCAGATGCCCGAGCCACCTCATCTGGCTCCTCTCGATGTGGAGGAGCAGCGGCTTTACTTTGAGCTCCCCCCGGATGGCAGAGCTTCTCACCCTATCTCTAAGGGACATATATATATATATATATATATATATATATATATATATATGTATATGCTCGGCTCGGGAAACATGGCTTTGAAAATGTTCCCTCCGTTTAACTTAATTTCAATCGCTTTTACTTCCTTGGAGTCTCGGTGTGCGATTAAGAGCGCAATGCATACTTACACTCATGCACATAATCACGTTTCATCAAACATATATTAACGTTGTTGCCCTAGGGCAGGGGTCGGCAACCCGCGGCTCTAGAGCCGCATGCGGCTCTTTAGCGCCGCCCTAGTGGCTCTCTGGAGCTTTTTCAAAAATTTATGAAAAATGGAAAAAGATGAGGGGAAAAAATATATTTTTTGTTTTAATATGGTTTCTGTAGGAGGACAAACATGACACAAACCTCCCTAATTGTTATAAAGCACACTGTTTATATTAAACATGCTTCACTGATTTGAGTATTTGGCGAGCGCCGTTTTGTCCTACTAATTATGGCGGTCCTTGAACTCACCGTAGTTTGTTAACATGTATAACTTTCTCCGACTTTCTAGGACGTGTTTTATGCCACTTCTTTTTCTGTCTCATTTTGTCCACCAAACTTTTAAGGTGAGTTTTGTTGATGTTATTGACTTGTGTGGAGTGCTAATCAGACGTATTTGGTCACTGCATGACTGCAAGCTAATTGATGCTAACATGCTCTTTAGGCTAGCTATATGTACATATTGCATCATTATGCCTCAGTTGTAGCTATATTTGAGGTCATTTAGTTTCCTTTAAGTTCTCTTAATTCCATGTATATCGCATGACACACTATCTGTATGTAATATGGCTTTTAATTTTTTGCGGCTCAAGACAGATTTGTTTTTGTATTTTTGGTCCAATATGGCTCTTTCAACATTTTGGGTTGCCGACCCCTGCCCTAGGGTAAACTGGGTGTAACACATGGCACACTGACAAAGCTTAACCTATTGTTACTATAACAATCTACAAGGTTAATGTACCGTATTTTCCGCACTATAAGGCGCACCTAAAAACCACAAATTTTCTCAAAAGCTAACAGTGCGCCTTATAACCCGGTGCGCTTTATTACGATTAATTTTCATAAAGTTTCGATCTCGCAACTTCGGTAAACAGCCGCCATCTTTTTTCCCGGTAGAACAGGAAGCGCTTCTTCTTCTACGCAAGCAACCGCCAAGGAAAGCACCCGCCCCCATAGAACAGGAAGCGCTTCACCCGCCCCCGGAAGAAGAAGAAAAAACGCGCGGATATCACCGTACGTTTCATTTCCTGTTTACATCTGTAAAGACCACAAAATGGCTCCTACTAAGCGATCCGGTTCATAAAAAGACGCAATCTCTCCATCCGCACACGGATTACTACCGTATTTCACAGCAACTGATATTCCTGTGAACTGCACTGTGGAACGGGAGCACGTACGGTGAATATTCGCACCACAGGGAATGAGAAGTCATCCTTCACTGTGGTTCTAGCTTGCCATGCTAACTTCCACCCAGGGTGATATTCAAAAGGAAGACCTTGCCAAAAGAGACCTTTCCAGCCGGCGTCATCATAAAAGCTAACTCGAAGGGATGGATGGATGAAGAAAAGATGAGCGAGTGGTTAAGGGAAGTTTACGCGAAGAGGCCGGGTGGCTTTTTTCACACAGCTCCGAAGGCGAACACACCTTCACTAAGACGGGCAGATAGCGCCGGTCGACATACGCCAACATCTGCCAGTGGATCGTAAATGCCTGGGCAGATAGTTTCAGTCACAACTGTGGTCCGAGCTTTCCGGAAGGCAGGATTCACAGAACTGCTGCACAACAACAGCGACACTGAATCCGATGACTTCGACGAGGCGGAGCCGGCCATTTTTGGATCCCACGCTTGCGCAACTTTTCAATTCGGACACCGAAGACGAAGAATTCGAAGGATTTACGAATGAAGAATAACTTCAGAAGGTGAGCGCTATGTTTATTTTGTGTGTTGTGACATTAACGTTCGAGCAACATTATGTTGCTATTTATTGCTCTACACCATTTTGAATTTTACTATGTTTGTGATTGCACATTTGCGTACATTTTGGGACAGAGTTGTTAGAACGCTGGTTTTCAATATATTATTAAAGTTTGACTGAACTATCTGACTGTTTTTTTGACATTCACTTTAGCGCAGCGTTTTTTTGACATTCACTTTAGCGCAGCGTAGGCGCGGCTTATAGTCCGGGGCGGCTTATTGGTGGACAAAATTATGAAATATGTAATTCATAGAAGGTGCGGCTAATAATCCGGTGCGCCTTATAGTGCGGAAAATACGGTAGGTTGCTTCTCTTTCTCCCCCTCCATTTTTCTGCATTCTTTCGTATCTCAAGTTATCATTACGTATATGTATTGTTGCATTTGAACAACTGTATTGTTGATAATAAAGGTAAAGTATTGGTAGTGTTCTTTATCAATAGCGCTAATTCTATTGGTATTTGTATTGATCCATTTGTAGTGTAATAATGCTCATTGTCATTTCTGTATTATTTTTTTGTTTTTCGCTAACTGCTTATTTGCTATTACTTTTACCATCATATTTGTACATGTCGTATTTGCTGATGTTGCTCTATTGTTGTTGTTGTTGTTGTTGTTTGCTGTTGCTGTTTTTGTCTCTCTGTCTAATCCCCCTCTTGTCCCCACAATTTTCCCCTCTGTCTTTTTTTTCTCTTTCTATCCCCTCCTGCTCCGGCCCGGCTGCACTAAATGATAATATAAATACATTTAATAAAGTCAAATACAAATAAGGCAACAAGAGAAGTATCCTACACTTCTCTTTTGTAAAGTAAATCTGAACAGGCGACATGGGCATCTACATCAACTATATGGGACACTATGCCCATTTTTTTCAGATACAGTATATATGTATATGTATATATATATATATATATATATATATATATATATATATATATATATATATATATATATATATTCTCCGAGTACACAAAGCACATGTAGACTGGTTGGGCACACTCCCATGCACCCTCAAGGACCCTGCCGAGAGAATAGAGCTGGTCTACCGTTCCACGACCAGGACGAAAACCACAATGTTCGACTATCTGGCGTAGCCTCCTCTCCAGTACACCTGAATAGACCTTACCGGGAAGGGAGTGTGATCCCACGATAGTTGGAACACTACTCCGGTGCCCCTTCTTAAAGAGAGGAACCTCCACCCCGGTCTGCCAATCCATAGTTTCGTTGTACTTGTGCAATGACAATAAAGTCCTATCCTATCCTAGGTACCGCTCCCGATATCCACGCAATGTTGCAGAGTCTTGTCAACCAAGACAGCCCCACAGCATCCAGAGCCTTATGGAACTCCGGGCGGATCTCATCCACCCCCGGGGCCTTACCACCGAGGAGCTTTTTAACTACCTCGGCAACCTCAGCCCCAGAAATAGGAGAGCCCACCACAGATTCCCCAGGAACTGCTTCCTCATAGGAAGACATGTTGCTGGGATTGAGGAGGCGTTCAAAGTATTCCCTCCACCGATCCACAACAGCCGCAGTAGAGGTCAGCAGAACACCATTCCCACCATACAAGGTGTTGTCAGTGCACTGCTTCCCCCCCTGAGGCGGCGGCGGATGGTGGTCCAGAATCGCTTCGAAGCTGTCCGGAAGTCGTTTTCCATGGCTTCCCCGAACTCCTCCCATGTCCGAGTTTTTGCCTCAGTGAACGCTGAAGCCGCACACCGCTTGGCCTGTCTGTACCTGTCAGCTGCCTCGGAGTCCCATGAGCCAAAAGAACCCGATAGGACTCTTTCTTCAGCTTGGCGGCATCCCTCACTGCTGGTGTCCACCAGCGGGTTCTAGGATTATCGCCACGACAGGCACCAACCACCTTGCAGCCACAGCTCCAATCAGCCGCCTCGATGATAGAGGCACGGAACATGGTCCAGTCGGACTCAATACCCAGTGCCTCCCTCGTGACATGTTCAAAGTTCTTCCGGAGGTGGGAATTGAAACTCTCTCTGACAGGAGACTCTGCTGGACGTTCCCAGCAGACCCTCACAATGCGTTTGGCCTGCCAGGTCTGTCCGGCATCCTCCCCCACCATCGGAGCCAGCTCACCACCAGGTGGTGATCGGTAGAAAGCTTCGCCCCTCTCTTCACCCGAGTGTCCAAAACATGAGACCGCAAATCCGATGACACAACTACAAAGTCAATCATGGAACTGCGGCCGAGGGTGTCCTGGTGCCAAGTGTACATATGGACACCTTTATGTTTGAGCATTGTGTTTGTTATGGACAATCCGTGACGAGCACAAAAGTCCAATAACAAAACACCACTCGGGTTCAAATCCGGGCGGCCATTCTTCCCAATCATGCCTCTCCACGTTTCACTGTCGTTCCCAACATGAGCGTTGAAGTCCCCCAGCAGAACAAGGGAATCACCCGAGGGAGCACTCTCCAGTACTCCGTCAAGGGAAGCCAAAAAGAGTGGGTACTCTGAGCTGCTGTTTGGTGCGTAAGCACAAACAACAGTATGTCTATATCTATATTCTAAGTAAAACATTGGATTTATTTGCAACTCACCCTGAGAGCAGCATCACGGACAGAGAAGCAAGGTGAAAGGAGAGCATTGAGCAGGACGTCTATCTCTGGCTGCTCTGCCACAGTGCAACCATCTCCTCCTCCAGCACTGGTACACAGTGTCGTTAAGCACTGAGATGCCAGCACCTGTGTGGAAAACGACACATTGTTAACATGCACACAATATCCTGATCGTCTTCATGTTAATCAGCATATTGGTAATAACATCAGGACTAGTGTGCAAACGATGAATTATTGTACAATCAAATTAAACAAAGGGTTCATGTGGATTCATTTCTAATAATCACAATTAAATATTATTTTTATCCAAATTAATCATCAATTCTAACATGTTGAAGTTAAAGGGGAACTGCATTTTTTATTTTGTCTTTCGCTCACAATCATGAGAGACAAAAACACAAGTTTTTATTTTAGGATTTAAAGATGATAAAAAAAACGCTTGGAAAATGCGGCTAATGGGAGTCACCGTTGTAGCCTTCAACGGCCTCTAAAACAACTTCAAAACCCTCCATTCACGTTTTGTATACACACTGTGAGTCTATATATAATGTAGTAACAGACACATTCAGAACAATATGTAATACACACAATATTTACCGTATTTTAGTCATTTTAATCATTACTGGAAGTAATTCTTCTGCGCATTTATTTCCGTTTCCATAGCAGTGCACGTCTGACTTCCAGTGTGTTCCTACTTCCGGATACAAAACACTGTATCCCTTGCAGACTGTATTGATATATATTGATATCTAATGTAGGAACCAGAATATTAATAACAGAAAGAAACAACCCTTTTGTGTGAATGAGTGTAAATGGGGGAGGGAGGTTTTTTGGGTTGGTGTACTAATTGTAAGTGTATCTTGTGTTTTTTATGTTGATTTAATACATTTTTAAAAAAAATAAATAAATAACCGATACCGAATAATAAAAAACCCCAAAAACAATCATTTCCGATATTACATTTTAAAGCATTTATCTCTAATAAAAATGTATTAGTACTTAGGGCTGACTTTGACTCGAATCCAGTCGACTCTGAATCAAATAAGGGCAAATGCTATGGCTTCGTCCTTTTATGGACTACCGTAAATCATTCCGTCTTCCGTGCAAACACTTCCTTTGCATTGAGACTGATCAGATTGCTTAGCTTTCCTATACCTTGTCAAGACTAGACAACAGTAGGATTTAGAAGGCTTACCTGGATTCTTGGTGCGGCAGTAGAAATAAGTCTGATCAACAGCACCAACATCTTAACACGTGGAAGCAGTTCAGGGCCATTCTGAGAAGATTGAATAACAAACGCTATTCCATAAAAAAGTGATCACGTGTTGAAATCCAGTGTAAAAAGCCATCTGTACCTCATCAATGATAATATCTTCATTTGTGCTGGCCCGAAGTTGACAATGCTCATTGATGATTTGCAAAGATCTAGTCATCAGAGTGTCCTCTGTGCTGCCTGACGAGTCCGTGAGTGTGGAGTTGAGGAGAGGAAAGCAGAAACAAAAGGCAGGTGCAGACAGTGGGGTCACATCTGCAAGAAAAAGAAATGCATTCAACAATTAAAAAAAGCAAAGCTAGTGACAAATCCAATGTAGCAGAACCCGTTTAAGTAGACGCCACGCGGACTGGCTGGCTCACGTCGACATGAGTGATTGTTGGCATTATGCAAGCATGATCATAACGGTCCTCACCACCAGTCTTGCATTCTCTCTGTGGGACAGTGTGGTTATGCAGCAGCAGTATAGTGCGGGTAACTGCTTTGTCCAGGTCCTCCTGCTCCCAGGCCACATCCAGATCACACAGCGGCTTCAGCAGTCGTAAAGTCACATGTCCAACAAGCACACCTTCAAAGAAACATGCATCAGAATAGTAGAAACTTGAACCAACCGCCGGGTTTTTGGACACCAATATGGGTGCAAGTCCGGTACCTAGAGGATGGAGGTGATGCGGTAGAAGGCCCACGCCAATGTCCAAGAAGACCTGCTGGATTCGTGGAGCAGCCAGAGGTGAGTGCAACAGAGGCAACAGAACCTGGAGGACTTGAGGTAGCTCCCTGGTAATCTGAGGTGGGCTCTCTTTAAGAGTTGCTTCGAGGAGACCCACCGCCCTTTGCAACTCTACATCAAGCTAGGAAGAATATTGCATATCGAAAGTCAAACAAGGGGAAAAGGATAAAAAGTTAAATATTGTACACTTTTAGAAAAAATGTTAGTTACCACTTGAAGTCTTGTGCGAATAGATGTCTCTTTCTCACGTTGCGCTTGAATCATTTCCTTTTGTTTGCTGGTGAGCTGTACTTCATCTTTAATACCTTTCTTCTTCTTCATCTCCTGTGACATTATATTTCAATTCAGACCCAGATATTGTATTTACATCGGTAAAAGTGATAGTTTTAACTGACCTCTTGTAACTCCAGTTCAATGATCTGATCCTTGTAGGAGTATGCCTTGTTTTCTCTCTTAATATTGACCTTCTTGGTGTTTTCCTTCTGGGCACTGGACAGAGATAAATCAGTAAAATACAGTATCTTACGTAAGTTGCAGAACATGATAGGCTCACACTTTTACCTCTCAGTTATGGTATTGTCATAGAGTTCACCCTCAGGTGTCTGCATGATGGCATACTCCTCCTTGGTGATGTGAATGAGAGCAGGTTGGCTAAGCTCCTTTGCGACGTGACTGATTACGCGAGGCAACAGCTTGTCAGGAGAGAGACCACAAAGGGCACCAACAGCATTTTGCACCACCTAAAGAAAAATTATTATATATTTATATTATACATCTTTGTACAATGTACCGTAATTTGTATATGTATGTCTGGGTCTTTTTTCTTTAAAGGGGAACATTATCACCAGACCTATGTAAGCGTCAATATATACCTTGATGTTGCAGAAAAAAGACCATATATTTTTTTAACCGATTTCCGAACTCTAAATGGGTGAATTTTGGCGAATTAAACGCCTTTCTATTATTCGCTCTCGGAGCGATGACGTCACAACGTGACGTCACATCGGGATGCAATCCGCCATTTTCTCACTTTCGTTGGTGTGTTGTCGGAGGGTGTAACAACACGAACAGGCACGGATTCAAGTTGCACCAGTGGCCTAAAGATGCGAAAGTGGCAAGAAATTGGACGAAATTTGTTCAAAATACGAGGCTGTGGGGAAAGCCGACGAAATGGTCAGTCGTTTGTTCCGCACACTTTACCGACGAAAGCTATGCTACGACAGAGATGGCAAGAATGTGTGGATATCCTGCGACACTCAAAGCAGATGCTGACATAACTCCAAAACTGGACAGATCAGCTTTCAGGAAAAAAGAGCGGATGAGGGTATGTCTACAGAATATATTAATTGATGAAAACTTTTTTCTATACTCGCGGTTTTACGTAAATTATTATACATAAACTGTGTTTACCAATAATTTAGCTTAAAAACATTTATTTTTTTCAATCATTCGAGTACATTCGGGTAGTCTTCTGTAATGCAGTATTTTGTGTCTATTTAGGTATGGTTAACCTGAGTGCTGAAATCGTGGAAAAATATATGTTCTTAGCGCGCCTGAAATGGGCTGTCTGCACTCTCAAAGTGCATGTTGTTGCCAAATGTATTTCATATGCTGTAAACCTAGTTCATAGTTGTTAGTTTCCTTTAATGCCAAACAAACACATACCAATCGGTTAGAAGGCGATCGCCGAATTCGTCCTCGCTTTCTCCCGTGTCGCTGGCTGTCGTGTCGGTTTCGCTTGCATACGGTTCAAACCGATATGGCTCAATAGCTTCAGTTTCTTCTTCAATTTCGTTTTCGCTACCGGCCTCCACACTACAACCATCCGTTTCAATACATGCGTAATCTGTTGAATTGCTTAAGCCGCTGAAATCCGAGTCTGAATCCGAGCTAATGTCGCTATACGTTGCTGTTCTATCCGCCATGTTTGTTTGTATTGGCATCACTGTGTGACGTCACAGGAAAATGGACGGATGTATATAACGATGGTTAAAATCAGGCACTTTGAAGCTTTTTTTTAGGGATATTGCGTGATGGGTAAAATTTTGAAAAAAACTTCGAAAAATAAAATAAGCCACTGGGAACTGATTTTTAATGGTTTTAACCCTTCTGAAATTGTGATAATGTTCCCCTTTAACAACATCCATCCATACAATAATGTTCAATTGCGTTGTGCCTCTTCCCCCTTACACAGCTTCAAGTGCAGCCCAAGAGAACAACATAAATAAATGTGACTAACACTAGCATAGAATCTGAAACAACATTTAAAAAGGAGCAGTGACTTTAGTTTCACTATCTGCTGCAGCTTACCAGTAATCCTGCCCCGAATGCGGACTTGCAGGCACTCAGAGAACATCTATGAGACTGTATAGGTCCGGAATGGGAGAATCACCATACAAACTATTTTAAATCAGAAAAGGCATTTTTATATATAAATATTTTTAATCAGACTTTTTGTTTGTGTCTGTAAATTTTCCACTCCTCTGATATAACATGTTCTACAAAAACTTGTCCCTGCTGTTGGAGTGACAAGCACAATAATATCGGTATACTGGGTATAAAAAAAACCTTTGCAGACAGACACTTAGTGTTCTTTTTGTTTGTTTGTGGATAAAAAAAAGGCTCCTACATAATGAGTAAAAGCTAAAATGTTAATTATAAATATTGAGTAAAGACACAAAGATTTGTTTTTTTAATATGTGCATGAAGACGTCTGCAACGCCCCCTGCTCTGTTGTCTATTGTAGTTTTTACAAAAAAATTTAAATGGAAAATCAAGTTTTCTGAGAAAAAATAGGGATTCTATTTTTGGCCAAAGCCGTGCAGCCCTATGCTGTAGTTTGACAAATATTCTGTATTGTCTACTTTCTTTATGTCTCTTGACAAAGTCACAAGTAAATTTGTAAACAATAGTTTCAGTTTAGATTTCAGTTATTTTGACCTCAGTCAGCCTGTCGGAGGGGCTATCAACGGCTTTCACTGTGATATTATTGTACGTATAAATTATATATATGCATTTAAAACTGGGGATTCACCTGGTTGTCGGCGGTGACCTCCAGCAGATGTGGCAGAATAGCGTCAACATTATTTTCTACAAACTCTTCTGCTTTTATGCCCATGGAGGAGAGCAGAACGGGCCACAGTCCACGGCGAGTTTCGACTGAGAAGGATACACAGAGTTTAGTCAAGTTATTCAACTGCATCAGCACAAACTAGCAAGATAAGAAACCGCTCAATGTTGTACCTAAGGATGGATGATGAGAAACTAAAATGATCTCCATAGCCAAGTTCTCAGACTGCTTTGGATCACCCAATTGGATGGCACTGGAGCAAATGACATGCAGCGCGTCCGAGAGAACACGTGGGCGAATGTAGCTGCGACCGAGCTCAGTTTGCTCTCCAGACTCTGACATCAAGACATCCTGGGGCAAAACCTGTCATGATACAGTCAAAAGTGTTAGACCACTTTTCTAAGGGGAAATGATAATTAAAGTAATCACTTTGTGTTTGTTGATGACAGCTCGGAGTTCTCCCAGAAGGCCATGGGCCAGGCTAGAGCCGCCGAGGGACAGGAGCAGCTTCTTGACTGTCTGTTTAGCCCTCTTCCTCACAAGCCAGCTCTGAGACAGAAGGACAGCTACTGTAGCACTGTGGTACATCCTGGAAGAGAGTATAGAAATAGAAGAAAAGTTTACTATAGTTTATTCAACACTGACAGGAACAAGCAATTGCCGACATTCCATGGTAACTGAATGAAGCCTGTGAAAGGACTACCTTGTTGTTGGCTTACACTGAACTGACGTGTAACCCCTGATTGTCAGCGACACGTTTATATTTCACTCCTAACTCACTTCTTCATTTAGTAACTTGTCACTAACATAATTTAACTCAGTTTATATGAGAGTATAAGCACCATGTGCACCGCTTGTGTAACTTGTTTAGGTTTCATGCACATACTTGCCGACCCTCCTGATTTTCCCGGGAGACTCCCGAATTTCAGTGCCCCTCCCGAAAATCTCCCGGGGCAACCATTCTCCCGAATTTCTCCCGATTTCCACCTGGACAACAATATTGGGGGCGTGCCTTAAAGGCACTGCCTTTAGCGTCATCTCTCACCTGAAAAGGAGACTATTATATATGTCTCCGTTATCCATAGGTTTATCTATAACCCATAAAGTAGGCAGGCACGGAGCTATTTCTCAGCGTGTGTTTATTCCAGCCGGCACGTTAATACACTGACACACAACATCCGGATTCCCCTCATGCATTGCTTCAAAACTACGGCAAGTAGTAATGTCCAAAAACATAACAGAGACGAAGCAGAAGAACGAAGAAGAGACATGGCGACGAAAAAGTACGCTTGCAAGTTCCAAAATGATTGGAAAAAATAATTTCAGTTCATCCAGGACAGCTTGAAGGGGAAGGGATATGCTGCCTGCACATTTTGTAGATCAGACTTTTATGTGTGTGTATATGTGTAAATAAATGAACACTGAAATTCAAGTATTTATTTTATATATATATATAAATATATACATATATATATAAATAATATATATATATATATATATATATATATATAAATAATATATATATATATATATATATATATATATATATAAATAATATATATATGTATATATATAGCTAGAATTCACTGAAAGTCAAGTATTTATTTTATTTATATATACCGTATTTTCCGCACTATAAGGCGCACCTAAAAACCACAAACTTTCTCAAAAGCTGACAGTGCGCCTTATAACCCGGTGCGCTTTATATATGGATAAATATTAAGATTCATTTTCATAAAGTTTAGGTCTCGCAACTACGGTAAACAGCCGCCATCTTTTTTCCCCGTAGAAGAAGCGCGCGGTGCATGCTGGGATATGTGACGTTTCATTTCCATTTGTGTGTTTATGTAAAGACCCCAAAATGGCTCCTATTAAGTGTGTTGTCTGTCTAATTATAAATAATGCAGACGAGGCGTGTTAACTGAGTTCTCAACGTTTTCTCACAGCGTGCTCATAACCACATTCGAACTCCCAGCATACAACATCGCTTCTCAGGGCTACCGCGCATGCTCGTAACTATCGTTGCATGCTGGGTAGTGTAGTTGTTATATTTGCTAGCTCATAACAGCACATTGAGAGACACGCTTACGCGCTTAATTCAATACTCGCCGTCATTCCGGGTGGATTGACAAAAGACCTCCAGCCGCTAGATATTGCTGTCAACAGGGCATTCGAAGCTAGACTGCTAACTGCGTGGGAACTTCTCAGGGCTACCGCGCATGCTCGTAACTATCGTTGCATGCTGGGTAGTGTAGTTGTTATATTTGCTAGCTCATAACAGCACATTGAGAGACACGCTTACGCGCTTAATTCAATACTCGCCGTCATTCCGGGTGGATTGACAAAAGACCTCCAGCCGCTAGATATTGGTGTCAACAGGGCATTCGAAGCTAGACTGCTAACTGCGTGGGAACTTCTCAGGGCTACCGCGCATGCTCGTAACTATCGTTGCATGCTGGGTAGTGTAGTTGTTATATTTGCTAGCTCATAACAGCACATTGAGAGACACGCTTACGCGCTTAATTCAATACTCGCCGTCATTCCGGGTGGATTGACAAAAGACCTCCAGCCGCTAGATATTGGTGTCAACAGGGCATTCGAAGCTAGACTGCTAACTGCGTGGGAACAATGGAAGACAGAAGGCGAACACACCTTCACTAAGACGAGGAGGCAGCGCCAGACGACGCCAACATCTGCCAGTGGATCGTAAATTTGCCCAACTTTTCACTTCGGACACCGAAGACGAAGGATTTACGAATGAAGAATAACTTCAGAAAGTGAGCGCTATGTTTATTTTGTGTGTTGTGACATTAACGTTCGAGCAACATTATGTTGCTATTGCTCTGCACTATTTTGAATTTTACTACCGTATTTTCCGCACTATAAGGCGCACCGGATTATTAGCCGCACCTTCTATGAATTACATATTTCATAATTTTGTCCACCAATAAGCCGCCCCGGACTATAAGCCGCGCCTACGCTGCGCTAAAGTGAATGTCAAAAAAACGCTGCGCTAAAGTGAATGTCAAAAAAACAGTCAGATAGTTCAGTCAAACTTTAATAATATATTGAAAACCAGCGTTCTAACAACTCTGTCCCAAAATGTACGCAAATGTGCAATCACAAACATAGTAAAATTCAAAATGGTGTAGAGCAATAGTAACATAATGTTGCTCGAACGTTAATGTCACAACACACAAAATAAACATAGCGCTCACCTTCTGAAGTTATTCTTCATTCGTAAATCCTTCGAATTCTTCGTCTTCGGTGTCCGAATTGAAAAGTTGCGCAAGCGTGGTATCCAAAATGGCCGGTTCCGTCTCGTCGAAGTCATCGGGAGTCAGTGTCGCTGTTGTTCTGTGAATCCTGCCTTCCGGAAAGCTCGGACCACAGTTGTGACCGAAATATCTGCCCAGGCATTTACGATCCACTGGCAAATGTTGGCGTATGTCGTCCGGAGCTGTCTGCCCGTCTTAGTGAAGGTGTGTTCGCCTTCGGAGCTGTGTGAAAAAAGCCACCCGGCCTCTTCGCGTAAACTTCCCTTAACCACTCGCTCATCTTTTCTTCATCCATCCATCCCTTCGAGTTAGCTTTTATGATGACGCCGGCTGGAAAGGTCTCTTTTGGCAAGGTCTTCCTTTTGAATATCACCATGGGTGGAAGTTAGCATGGCAAGCTAGAACCACAGTGAAGGATGACTTCTCATTCCCTGTGGTGCGAATATTCACCGTACGTGCTCCCGTTCCACAGTGCGGTTCACAGGAATATCAGCTGTGAAATACGGTAGTAATCCGTGTGCGGATGGAGAGATTGCGTCTTTTTATGAACCGGATCGCTTAGTAGGAGCCATTTTGTGGTCTTTACAGATGTAAACAGGAAATGAAACGTACGGTGATATCCGCGCGTTTTTTCTTCTTCTTCCGGGGGCGGGTGGTAGCTTACAGTAGAAGAAGAAGCGCTTCCTGTTCTATGGGGGCGGGTGCTTTCCTTGGCGGTTGCTTGCGTAGAAGAAGAAGCGCTTCCTGTTCTACCGGGAAAAAAGATGGCGGCTGTTTACCGAAGTTGCGAGATCGAAACTTTATGAAAATGAATCGTAATAAAGCGCACCGGGTTATAAGGCGCACTGTCAGCTTTTGAGAAAAATTGTGGTTTTTAGGTGCGCCTTATAGTGCGGAAAATACGGTATGTTTGTGATTGCACATTTGCGTACATTTTGGGAGTGAACAGAGTTGTTAGAACGCTGGTTTTTAATATATTATTAAAGTTTGACTGACCTATCTGACTGTTTTTTTGACATTCCCTTTAGCGCAGCGTAGGCGCGGCTTATAGTCCGGGGCGGCTTATTGGTGGACAAAGTTATGAAATATGTAATTCATTGAAGGTGCGGCTAATAATCCGGTGCGCCTTATAGTGCGGAAAATACGGTATAAGAAATACTTGAAGTTCAGTGAATTCTAGCTATAAACATACTCCTCCCCCTTAAACCCGGCCCCGCCCACCTCAAACCCCCCCTATCTCCCCAATTCGGAGGTCTCAAGGTTGGCAAGTATGTTCATGCAGGTTGTGCCAAAAATAACACACCAGCATAACGTCTGTTTATAGCAAGTGAGAAGGACTGAAACACAAGAAGTGGCGGTTTTGCGATTAAATAACTGACGTTTTTAAATCACGGTTAATAGTAAAACCAGTTAATCGTTGCATCCCTAGCTGTAGTGCTCTTGGATATTCTTATGTCAACAACAGAAACATAGTCATGTTATACTTTGTTCAGAATTGGAAGTCTAGGGAAGGGTACCAATAATCCATTATTCTTACAATAGCTGGACCCTTGACCTCATCTTTATGGGTAAAGATGTAATTGACACCAGCTTCATGTTCTATTAGCTACTAAAAGAAATTCATGTATTTTGCATAGAAGCCAACACCAACACACTCACTGAGATTTGTTAAGCCTCTGGGCATGGTCCAGGAAAAGTCTTTCGCAAAGCAGCAGCACAGTCAGCTGAGCTAAAAACAAAACAAAAAAATACACATTATTTTGCACTTTAAATTCACTCAGGCTGTTAATTTGGATGATTGCTCACTTTCGTCATTAGCCTGGGAAAGGAACTTCTCTGTCGTGAAAAGTGGCTTCTTTTTATCCAAGATCAAGTTCCAAAAGCTGGAGAATTTTGTCTCTGCAGAAACAGAAAGTGTCAACTATCAATAATGTTGGCCTTGTGAATAAGATACGTGATCATTACCTGTCACTGTTTCAAGCAGAGCCAGTCGGCTCAAAAGAACCGACGCTGCCACGGCTTCGGCAAGCAGAGCATGCTGGGAGTTTTGTGCTGCAGCTTTCTCCACTGTTTGCAACAGCAGTGGTATGAGATCTAAGGCCTGGGCCAGGGTGTCACCTGAAAAAAGGTAGAAACAGGAGCAATAAGAAAATAAATACATTGTACTTTTTTCTGGCGTTTGTTCTTGGGTAGACGCACCTTTAAATGACCCCAGCATGGACTGGATGTAGGCATGGCGAATAAGAGAGGTTGATGTTTTGAGGGTAAAAGCCTTCTTTAACCAATCCAGCAGAGCAGCAGGAATCTCCACTGTAAGCCGGCTGCTCCACAGGGAAAGCACCGACACAGCGTGCACCAAGGTGCCCTCGTGGACTAAATTACAAAGGCAAAATGTTTTATATATCAAATTAATATGTCAGTTTTACATACTGAATATATAAAATATATGAGTATACTGCTTTAAAAAAGGGTGAACACTGAAGGGACAGGTTAGATCTTAAGAAAAAAATGATTATGGTGAGACTGAAAATCATTGTATTGATGCATGTACCATCAAGCATTTAATCCTAGCACCTAAAATCAATCAGTCTGTGTAAACTGCCAAGGATAAGTCACCTTCCTGACCCTCTGCCAAACTGAAATTACAATTGAATCATTTTGGGCAGGGGCGCCAAGTAAGGTGGTAGAGTTGGTTCATTTCCAGGGCCCCTGACTGGCAGGTGTGTGCTGGGCGAGGGTCGTTCAGGGGTACGGATTATAGGCCCTAGAATTATTGACTGTGTTCCTGTTTTTAAGAAAACTACCATAACAAGGTTATGACTGGACCAGATAACATTCAGTGTTTCCCACAGGACAGGCATCTATTTGTGGTGGTGTGGTCGAGGGGCGGGGGGTGACGGCGGCAGCGGCGATGACCAAGAAGAACGCGGAGTTGGAATATAAGTACAACACTTTATGTACATATTTAGCTCATTAAAATTACCGACAGGAAGGCGAGAAACACTTTATTTCAACAGATTCTGGCGCCGTACCTGTCGTCAAAACTCCAAAGACCGACTGCACAGTTGCGCTAACAAAATAAGAGTCTCAGAAAGCTGGCGTGCACAAGCTAGCAAGCTACGGAGTTTGCCAACAATGTATTTCTTGTAAAGTGTATACAAAGGAGTACAGAAGCTGGAAAAATAAGATGCCAAAAACCAACCACTTTCATGTGGTATTGGACAGAAAGGAGGACTTTTTTTTCTCCTCCATTCGAAAATGCGGACGTTATCAGCACCACTGTCTGATTCCAATCAATGCAAGTCATCAGAATCAGGTAATACACCAACTTATATTCTTGTTTTCATGAAAGAAAGGAATCTATATGTGTTAAACATGCTTGTATTATCTTTAAACACCTTTAACTTGTTAACAATATTAACTATATGTGTTAAACATGCTTGTATTATCTTTAAACACCTTTAACTTGTTAACAATATTAACTATATGTGTTAAACATGCTTGTATTATCTTTAAACACCTTTAACTTGTTAACAATATTAACTATATGTGTTAAACATGCTTGTATTGTCATTAAACACCTTTAACTTGTTAAACAATATTAACTATATGTATTAAACATACTTGTATTATCATTAAACACCTTTAATTTATTAACAATATGTGTTAAACATGCTTGTATTATCTTTAAACACCTTTAACTTGTTAACAATATTAACTATATGTATTAAACATACTTGTATTATCATTAAACACCTTTAATTTATTAACAATGCTTGCATTATCATTAAACACCTTTAACTTGTTAACAAAAACATATATTTCATAAATAAGTAAATATAAATTATATATATGAATGAGGTAGATCCCCACGACTTGATCAATTGAAAAGTAGCTCGCCTGCAGAAAAAGTGTGAGCACCCCTGAGTTACACCCATCTGAACAGGTCAGCCACATGTTTAAAGCCTGATCACAGTTGAAATCTTGAAATGAAGGGCCTTTAATGGCCAAAACATTAACCTGGACAACATTTTAACAGCTGGTTGGCTCAGATTTTATTCTTTTCATTGCATTCACATGCTGCAGTGGACAGTGGACAATTTAGCTGAATTATTAATGCAGTCTTTGAAGCACCGTCTCCACGTGTGTTTATTGACAACAGGGTTATAACCTGGACACGTTAGCTCGTCGGTATTGTAACACGTGACGTGACAACAGCGGCGGTGTTAATGAAGCAGCGTCAGGCTGCTCACTGTCAATGAAACGCTCGGTGAAATCGCGGATTAACGTTGAATATATGACGAGCCGCGAGCTATGCAGCTATAACTTATCTACCTACAACCTATATTACCCTCGTATTTTGATCCGGTCGGTCCGTTTCTTTTACTCCGCCGTCTTCTTCTTCTTCTTCTGGCCCACCAGGTGAATTAAGTGCTATTGGCGGAGTTACAATGCATAGTAGGCTACCGCCACCTACTGCACCGGAGTTGTAACTACAAGGTACATTCACAGACATAGTCCCATTGCTTTTATGAGCGGTCGAGCGAGTCAAAAGCCGAAAAATCCATTTGTGGCGGACGTAATTCTTTCGTGGCGGGCCGCCACAAATAAATGAATGTGTGGGAAACACTGACATTTTCTAATTGAGTCACAAAGCAATGCAGGTGCACTTGAATAATATTTAATAATTTTGCATGCACAGCCTACTAAAGTTTGCCCAGAGAGTGACTGTGAGCGTGAATGGTTGTCTCTGTGTTGGCCCTGCGATAAGGTGCCGACTTGTCCGGGGTGTAACCTGCCTTCATTTTTATTGAAGCTATTTTTGTTGTGGTTAAGTTACCAGCCTTTAAAAAGTAACTTTTTACACTTTTTGTGAAACTGACATGCAGGGGAAGAAAGGCTAAGTAAGGAGTAAAAGAAAGAGAGAATACCTTCTTGCTGCAGATAAGGGATGAACATCAATGCAACAGCAGAGCTCAGGGTTTGGTTTGAGGTCCCCGACACAGCATGATGGCTACAGCTGCCAATCCCTAGAGTCAGAAATGATTACATTGGTTATAATCATACTCCTGCACTATATGTGGTTTAACTATAGAATTAAAAACATTTCTAACAACTCGTACCTGACAAAACACTCATCTTTTGGGTGACAACTGTGAGTTTTCCTTCAGATCCTGCAACCATAAACATTGCAATGTAATACATACAAATAAAAAACTGTGGAGTGAAGAGCTGTAATCTGTGATTATTGGTCCCCTATTGTGCAAAATGGGCGTTTAAAATGAGATCCCAACGATAATCATTTGTTTGCACCACTTTTGAATCAAGACATACTCAAATGGTCTGTTTTGAAAATCTGGTAAAAACATCTGGCTAAATGAGCATGTCCCATGTATAGGCCTACAACTTAAATAATTATAAAACAGGCTTTGCTACACATTTAAAAATAAATCCTAAATTTCTGCCAAGTACTTGTCAGTGAGCTATAGGCATACGAAGCTTTACGTTTCATTATTTAGCTTTTCTTTGCCGAATAGGCTAACCAAACATGCCATTAAAATGAGACTGTGATGTTAGCACTGTAACGTTAGTTCACCTTGTTATACTAGTGTTACTAATGTTTGTTTCCTCCCGACTCTTTAATATTTTAAATTGCATCTATTACGATTGACAGTTGGTAAGTGATGAAGTACGAAGACGACAAAGTGCACAACAGCACTTGTTCAGTGCCAGAGAGAGGTGGATAAAAAACTGATTAATATTAAACCTACAGACATACAAAACATTATGTTCCCAGTAGGCCTTACATGTACGGTAATTACTTTCCCATATCCAGGCAAAATGTTTAGCAATACATGATTCTATTGTGGGATATCTGAAACAAACATTTATGAAAAATAATATTATATGGGGGACTCAAGAAATTTGGCTTGAAAGGAAAATATTTGTTTCACCTCCAAGGATCTTGAAAAGGTGTGTTACAATGTCCTGTACAGCGCTGGCGTCACTGCACTGTTGGGCCAAGTTCTTCAAGGCCTGGATTGCGTCCTCCATTAGCTGGGCATTGTTTGCTTTCAGTTGACCTGAAACAGATCAGGATGCCAAAAACTGATAATCTTCAAGCTTTGTCATAATAAAAATAAACCTGGGTGACTGTGGAATTAATAAAATACCAGCTGTACAAAATGACATTCTAAAATGTAGCTTCCTTTAGCGTCTTACTTGCTATGGCCTTTACAATATCCATGGAATACTGACTCAGATCAATAGTCAGTGCAGACAGCAGGCAGGAAACCGCTGGGAAGAGATGAGTGGGGAGACACTTTGTTAGCGCTAATAAGTGAGTGGTTATCAATCGTGCACATTGGAGTCCAAACATAGTGGTGGACGATACTGGACTGTATCGATCTAATACCAACTACATACAGGGGCTAGTACCGCTGATACCGGTACTTTTGACTTTGAATCTCCAGCGCCCCCCGCGACCCCAAAGGGAATAAGCGGTAGAAAATGGATGGATGGATGGATGGAATATCATCATCATTTAATAATATCTTTAATTGGCCTAGTTAGTTGATTGTAATTACAATAAAACACGGGACAATGAATTTATGAAAATAAAATGTTTTCATTAATTCAATACAACAATATAAAACTCTGCAAATGTATAAACAAAGTATGTTCCTTATTTCGTGTTACTAAGCACAATTATTTATGGAAAAAATAAGTCTAATAATGTAATGTACTGGTTGTGATATTAATAATAGTTATACGTCTGTAACTATAATCTGTATGTAGCCTAAGCCTAATAGAAATACCAATTTTCCTTTAGTGGTTAACTCAAAAGGGCTATTATATTTCACCATAGTCATATTTTAGGTTTGAGGTATACTGTATACCATATTTTTCGGACTATAAGTCACAGTTTTTTTCAGAGTTTGGCCGGGGGTGCGACTTATACTCAGGAGCGACTTATGTGTGAAATTATTAACACGTTACCGTAAAATATCAAATAATATTATTTAGCTCATTCACGTAAGAGACTAGACGTATAAGATTTCATGGGATTTAGCGATTAGGAGTGACAGATTGTTTGGTAAACGTATAGCATGTTCTATATGTTATAGTTATTTGAATGACTCTTACCATAATATGTTAAGTTAACATACCAGGCACGTTCTCAGTTGGTTATTTATGCCTCATATAACGTACACTTATTCAGCCTGTTGTTCACTATTCTTTATTTATTTTAAATTGCCTTTCAAATGTCTATTCTTGGTGTTGGCTTTTATCAAATACATGTCCCCAAAAAAAGCGACTTATATATGTTTTTTTGCTTCTTTATTATGCATTTTCGGCCGGTGGGACTTATACTCCGGAGCGGCTTATACTTCGAAAAATACGGTATATTTAAATGTGGTTCAGGTTTTGTCAGTTTTGGGACACGTTTTTTGGTTTGATTCGGTGTACATTGTTCTTTTTAACAGACCAGAATACATATATACCAGTAAACTACCATGACAATTTATTAGTTATTGATCTCACAAAATAAAAATGTAAAATGGTCCCTAAAGCTCTGACCTTTGAATTGATGTAGACAAAAAATTTAACTGTAATATCTTTATAACCACATTATATACCATCAATTTTGACCAGTATTTTAAGTCAAAGCATAATAATTTTGATTGTACCAATGAGTGCTTGTTAGCACAGTCAGACCAGAAGCAGTCTTACTGTGAAGGTTGGCAGTGTATTGCTGTTTTTAAGGGCGCTTGACGGATGCCATGTTTGTGAATGGAGACGATTTAAGGCTGTGTAAGGGACAACGGTCCCGGACACATGATTTCCCCAGACAAACATTCCATCTCTTCACAATGACAGCATGTCAACTTCCATAATATACCACGTTTAACATTCAATTTTTGTTGTCTGGAATGCTGTTTTCACCAGAACTTTGAGAAAATTAGAGTAATTTGTTGGACGTATAGACAAGAAACTGCAACAAATATAACAATTCCACCCTGCGAGTATCAATCTGATACCAATGCTCACCTTGCGATTGATGAAATGTATATTTAGATCGAAACCAAACCGTGTATCTCACCTTGCATGGCATTTTCTGGGCTGCGCAGCATTGTCTTTTGCATGCATGGGAGAAGCAGTTCCTTAAACTCAGAGTGGGAGACATGGCGCAACAGGGAGCCACTTTTGTCCACAATGTGCTGTTGTGTTTTAGTCTTGCTCATTAGGACTGTCTTGGTGTACAGGTCCAACATGGCACTCTGGAAAACAGCAGGTTTGCAGTTCAAAACATAATCCTCGGTAAAAAAAATTGTTGGAGCCATTTTACAGAATCAAAGAACCCACCTTATGTTTGTCAATTGTTGCTTTGTCTTTCTGAGCTGTGCAGAAGTCTAAACACACACCCAGCATAGCCAGAGTTGCAGGGTTCGGGTCCAGACTCAACAAGGTTCTGATGTATTGATCAACTAAACCAGGATGCTGGAGAACAAACCAAGATGCCGCACCGTATATTGTCATACAAGTTATGTTGACTAAATTAGTACATATTTGTCAATGATTTTCTTAGGCAAAGGTCAAGCAGGCAAAATACTCACTTCCTCACAAAGACGAGTCAGAGTCTTCAGGCTGGATTTCTGAGCGGTGGACTTGGCTCCACCCACCACCTCAGCCACAAGCAGGCTCTGAACCTGCACCTGAGAGAAGATATTGGCAAAAACATCCATGTCACATTCAATACAATGTTCATTCATACACAGAAAAATATATGAGAGGTTTTTTTTGCATGAAAATACTACTACTCAAGTTAATGCTGTAGTTGCACTGACCATTTTATTCCAGGTGGGTCCATCTCTCTTCTCTGGAGAAGAAAAGACAGTGGGGACTAGAAGACAGGTCCACGACAGGCCAATAAAGGAAGCAGAGCCTGTGCTTTTCCTGAAAGTATGGTGGGGATAAAAAGTGATCATTTAGCCGTACTATAAACAACAAGTGACTTTTTCGTTCTGCTTATTGTTTTGTTGCTGTACACAAGCTCCATATAACCAGGGTTGGGACTAACACGTTACTTTCGGCGGTTTAGAGTAGTCTAACCCGTTATTTTTTTATATTCAGTAACTCAGTTACCGTTACTACATGATGCGTTACTGTGTTATTTTTTATATAGTATCGGCTAGAAACTGAGAAGATCTGAGTTGTGTTTTATTGGCGAGTTGCAGTGTCTGTGTGTGTGTGTGGAGGAGGGTGGGGGAGGGGGGGTCTGTGTTTACTAACAAGACATCATGGCGGAGCCAAAGCCGAGTTTCTTAACATGGAGATATTCTCACTACTTTTCTTTTGTCGAGCACAAAGAAAAGTACATTTTAGTTAAATGTAAGTTGCGTCTTCGATCAAAGATCTACTGCCCAAAACAGCAATTCAAATCGGCTGAAACAGCTACAAAAGCAACATGCTTCGACGAAGCTAGTAAAGAGAGACGCACTTCACCTAAGGATTTTAACGGAGGCACTGCTAGCCAGGACAACACTGATAGAGCCATTGCAGCGTATGTGCTAGAAGACATGCAGGCTATTTTTACAGTGGAGTCACCCGCTTTCAGGTAGCTAATTAGCATGATAGCGGGCGTCAAACGGCAAATGGCACGAAAACATTTTCCAAGTTCCTGGACACAGTGGACAGTGAGTACATAAACATGGAAAGCAAGCTAAAGAAAACACTCCAAACTCTGCCTCTGCTCATCATTCAGCACTGAAGGTACACACTCTGTCAATTCTCTTATATACTATTTCATTCTAGACTTCTAGAGTGTTTGATTATCACATCACTCTAAATGTATAGACTATAAAGTTCACAAACATAAAAAGGGATCCTAGTGGGCCAGGCCAATTTTCCTTTTCTCTAAACTAAAACTGGGGAAATGCGTAGAGTGTTCTGGGCTTCACTGAAGACATGATTTTATTTCACAATTCCTTGAGAGAAAAGAACGCCTGGTTAGGCGTCTGTGTAGCAGTATGTGTGCTGTATATAGTGACATGACATATAATCATGTCATGTGTGCCTTCCTTGGGTGAAGCCAGGTTTTCAGCCATGTTGTGACATGTTGTTATTATGCGGTTTGTTACATATGTATGTTATGTTGCAGCTATTTAAAATAGTTTTGTCAATTTGTTCTGGCCCAAAATAAATTGGCCCTTTGAAAGATATTTGTCTTTGTGTGTTGTATGTAGACCACATTGCTTAGCAGAGTTCAGTGATGCAAATGCATGTCAAGTTGATCAACAGATTGTATTATTCTCCCGTGCAATAACAGTACTAAAATGAAGGCTAAAAGGGCATTAATGGGAGCCTTAAAAAATAAATTAACAAAAGTAACTAAATAGTTACTTTTCAAAGTAACGCATTACTTTTTGGTGTAACTGAGTTTCTTTTGAAATAAAGTTACTAGTAACTAGTTACTGTTTTTCAGTAACTAACCCAACACAGCATATAACATGCTAGTTTGGTTGGAAAACACGTATCCTTTTTCAACGAGTAGCTGGTTGATAGCCACACAAAAACAAGCGACAGTATAGGTAACATTTATATTTCCATCAAAACATTTGTTTTGCTTTTCATGTTTTTTCTCACTTTTTTTCTCTCTCACAAAAGCAACAAACAGATTGCCGTCCTGTAGAAAACACTGTTGCTTGCATTATAATAATAATATTTTACTTTGATCTAAAATTAATTTAAAACAAGGTTAAGCAGACAATACTGTCTACTGTCCCCGTTTATTAGCCCCATCCCTTGGATATATGTCTGGTTTGCAGTGTGGTGTCAAAACTGCTACATCAGCTACATCCAGTCAGGCGCATACCCCGGCTCTCCGTTTTTGTTGACGAGTCCGCCGGTTTGAAGGCAGTGGAGAAGGCTCATCACCAGAATGTCGGGTTGACGCTCCGCCAGCTGCGCAATGGCAGAGAGGAGCTCTCGGCGGGAAGCAGCATCCCTTAGAAACACAATTATTAGCTTGTAAAAAAATGAATAAAACTAACCACAAGTTGGCACTTACCGATATCTGTGAGGAGTGAGGCAGAAGAGCTTGCAAAGGCCTTTTATGGCAGGATCTGGTAAATCTAAAAGAAAGCGTTCGACAAACAGCATGAGCTGAAGTTCGAACACTACAATCGGAGCATAAAAAACACAGAAACACTCACCTTTATCCTTTAAACATTGTTTCAGCTCTCCGAAAATCTCCTTGCGTTCTTTCACACTGGCTGTAGTCACTTTTAAAGCAAATTTCTTCAGCGTCTCTGAAACCTGCAAGACAAATTAGATTGAGTGAAAATGGACCTTAAAGAGACAAGACACAAACAGGAAATTGGAGGTCACAGCGACACAGAAGTACCTAGGATTCCGTACACCCCATATTCTGTATGATTCGTTGTTTAACAAACATTTCCCCCAAAATGTTTCCATGGTTTACGTACCGTATTTTCCGCACTATTAGCCGCACCTAAAAACCACACCTAAAAACCACAAATTTACTCAAAAGCTGACAGTGCGGCTTTTAACCCGGTGCGCTTTATATATGGATTAATATTGCGATTCATTTTCATAAAGTTTCGATCTCGCAACTTCGGTAAACAGCCGCCATCTTTTTTCCCGGTAGAACAGGAAGCGCTTCTTCTTCTACGCAAGCAACCACCAAGGTAAGCACCCGCCCCCATAGAACAGGAAGTGCTTCTTCTTCTACTGTAAGCAACCACCCGCCCGCGTAGAAGAAGAAAAAGCGCGCGGATATACCGTACGTTTCATTTCCTTTGTGTGTTTACATCTGTAAAGACCACAAAATGTCTCCTACTAAGCGTCAGGGATCCGGTTCATGAAAAGACGCAATCTCTCCATCCGCACACGGATTACTATTTCACAGCAACTGATATTCCTGTGAAACGCACTGTGGATACAACGGGAGCACGTACGGTGAATATTCGCACCACAGGGAATGAGAAGTCATCCTTCACTGTGGTTCTAGCTTGCCATGCTAATGGCCAGAAACTTCCACCCATGGTGATATTCAAAAGGAAGACCTTGCCAAAAGAGACCTTTCCAGCCGGCGTCATCATAAAAAGCTAACTCGAAGGGATGGATGAAGAAAAGATGAGCGAGTGGTTAAGGTAAGTTTAAGTTTACGCGAAGAGGCCGGGTGGCTTTTTTCACGCAGCTCTGTCCATGTTGATATACGTATGTTTGTGATTGCACATTTGCGTACATTTTGGGAGTGAACAGAGTTGTTAGAACGCTGGTTTTTAATATATTATTAAAGTTTGACTGACCTATCTGACTGTTTTTTTGACATTCCTTTAGCGCAGTTAGATGCGGCTTACAACACCGGGCGGCTTATAGGTGGACAAAGTTTTGAAATATGCCGTTCATTGAAGGCGCGGCTTTTAACCCAGGGCGCCTTATGGTGCGGAAAATACGGTAGTTTTGTCATCGCTATGGGGCCAAAGAAAGTTGATAGTCCCATAAAAGAATAGGGTAAGAAACACTAATGAATTCAAGAAAGAACTTATGTAGGAAAGCGGTGTCCGTGTTGATCTTCTTCAGCTCCGTTCATCGCTGTCTTTTAGAAAGGTATAAGTGATGTTAAGTGTTCGTTTTTCCATTTAATTCCATTCATCCATTTTCTAACGCTTGTCCCTTTCGGGGTCGCGGAGGGTGCTGGAGCCTATCTCAGCTGCATTCAGGCGGAAGGCGGGGTACACCCTGGACAAGTCGCCACCTCATCGCAGGGCCAACGCAGATAGACAGACAACATTCACACTCACATTCACACACTAGGGCCAATTTTTTGTAATGCCAATCAACCTATCCCTAGGTCAGTGGTTCTTAACCTGGGTTCGATTGAACCCTAGGGGTTCGGTGAGTCGGCCTCAGGGGTTCGGTGGTCGCGGAGGTCAAGACACACCCGACTCATAATGTAAATAAAAACTTCTCCCCATCGTCGTATTATGGACGATATGGTTTTCAGGTGTGTAATTTGTTGAGAGTTTATGCACTGTGTTGGTTTTGTTCTTTGAACAAGGTGATGTTCATGCACGGTTCATTTTGAGCACCTGTAAAAAAAACATATAACTTTGTCTTGAATTTTTCACTAAAGAAGGGTTCGGTGAATGCGCATATGAAACCCGTGGGGTTTGTTAAGAACCGCTGCCCTAGGTGCATGTTTTTGGAGGTGGGAGGAAGCCGCAGTACCCGGAATACCCGGAGGGAACCCACGCAGTCACGGGGAGAACATGCAAACTCCACACAGAAAGATCCCGAGCCCGGGATTGAACTCAGGACTACTAAGGACCTTCGCATTGTGAGGTACATGCATTAACCCACTGGTTCTTAACCTGGGTTCGATCGAACCCTAGGGGTTCGGCGGAGGTCAAGACACACCCGACTCATTGTGTAAATACAAACTTCTCCCTATCGGCGTATTACGGATACGGCAACAGCTGACTGGTTTGCAGGTGTGTAATTTGTTGTGAGTTTATGCACTGTGTTGGTTTTGTTGTTTGAACAAGGTGATGTTCATGCACGGTTCATTTTATGCACCAGTAAAAAAACATGGTAACACTTTAGTATGGGGAACATATTCACCATTAATTAGTTGCTTATTAACATGCAAGTTAGTAACATATTGGCTCTTATCTAGTCATTATTAAGTACTAATTAATGCCTTATTCGGCATGGCCTTATTATAACCCTAACCCTCTAACCCAGGCCCTAACCCTCTAACCCTAACTAAATAACTCTAAATTACCGTATTTTCCGCACCATTAGCCGCACCTAAAAACCACAAATTTACTCAAAAGCTGACAGTGCGGCTTTTAACCCGGTGCGCTTTATATATGGATAAATATTAAGATTCATTTTCATAAAGTTTCGATCTCGCAACTTAGGTAAACAGCCGCCATCTTTTTTCCCGGTAGAACAGGAAGCGCTTCTTCTTCTACGCAAGCAACCGCCAAGGTAAGCACCCGCCCCCATAGAACAGGAAGCGCTTCTTCTTCTACTGTAAGCAACCACCCGCCCCCGGAAGAAGAAGAAAAAACGCGCGGATATCACCGTACGTTTCATTTCCTGTTTACATCTGTAAAGACCACAAAATGGCTCCTACTAAGCGACAAGGATCCGGTTCATGAAAAGACGCAATCTCTCCATCCGCACACGGATTACTACCGTATTTCACAGCAACTGATATTCCTGTGAACCGCACTGTGGAACGGGAGCACGTACGGTGAATATTCGCACCACAGGGAATGAGAAGTCATCCTTCACTGTGGTTCTAGCTTGCCATGCTAACTTCCACCCGTGGTGATATTCAAAAGGAAGACCTTGCCAAAAGAGACCTTTCCAGCCGGCGTCATCATAAAAGCTAACTCGAAGGGATGGATGAAGAAAAGATGAGCGAGTGGTTAAGGTAAGTTTAAGTTTACGCGAAGAGGCCGGGTGGCTTTTTTCACGCAGCTCTGTCCATGTTGATATACGTATGTTTGTGATTGCACATTTGCGTACATTTTGGGAGTGAACAGAGTTGTTAGAACGCTGGTTTTTAATATATTATTAAAGTTTGACTGACCTATCTGACTGTTTTTTTGACATTCCTTTAGCGCAGTTAGATGCGGCTTACAACATGGGGCGGCTTATTGGTGGACAAAGTTTTGAAATATGCCGTTCATTGAAGGCGCGGCTTTTAACCCAGGGCGCCTTATGGTGCGGAAAATACGGTAAGTCTTTATTACTTAGAATATGTTCCACTGGTGTCCAAATAACTCTAAATTAAGTCTTTGTTACTTAGAATATGTTCCCCATACTAAAGTGTTACCAAAAACATATAACTTTGTCTTGAATTTGAATAAAAAAAACATTTTATTTTTCACTAAAGAAGGGTTCGGTGAATGCGCATATGAAACTGGTGGGGTTCGGTACTATGGCGTCACATTAGTGCCAAAAATCCGAGCGCATAAAAACTGTTATCGCGCGCTGATTCTCCACTTCGCGCGACACCCTTTTGCGCGCGCGTGGTGCCTTTTTGCGCGCGCGCGGTGCCTTTCTGTGCGCGCTCTGTGTACTCCTGGCATCTCTGCTCGCGCTGTCATGTTTCTTTTTGGCACTTTGGGGGCGGGTATGCTTAGACGGCCCCTTCTTTCTGATTGGTCAGGCGAAAAATGCTGAAAAATGCTCAGAGCCAATCAGAAGTATAGCAGGGCGGGTCATCGTCAATATGTATCAAGATTTACAGAGGAAGAAGTGGTGATGAAGGTTATTTCATACCACATAAACACAATACAGGGTAATACAAAATGTGAGCCAAATAAATAATAAGACAACAAACACCATAATCACATCTTTCAGCCAGAACTGGTCCACCAGCAATAACATCCAACCATAACATTATTTTATATTTTCACTTCTTCTTGAACATTTGTTTTCTAATTTATGGAATTTCTTTTGATTCAGCCATAAAATTAATGAAATAATCTTTGAATTTTGTTTTTAAAATGTTAAAAATAGCTTTTAATAATGTATTCTGAAACAGTTTAAAATAATCAGAGAACTGACTAACACTGACCCTACACAACTATGTTGCACAATCAAGTCTTTTTTTTTAAAGCGAAAGAGGTAATTTCAACAGGTACAGCATCCTATGTCATATCTACATGTAATAAGATTTGTAACAAGGCAAACCGTTTGTAAATTTGTCGAAAATCGAGCAAGTTATGGTAATTTAATTAGTACATGTACCATTGACATCAATGTAATGATTGAGGCTAGATGTCCGAGGTAAGATGGCTACAACGTTGCTACACTGGAGAATGATTGGTCATATGAAAAATGCTCACAGCCAATCAGAAAGGAGGGGCCCTCTAAGCTTACCCGCCCCCAAAGTGCCAAAAAGAAACATGACAGCGCGAGGAGAGATGCCAGGAGTACAAAGAGAGCGCGCAAAAAGGCACCACGCGCGCACAAAAGGGTGTCGCGCGCGCGCACGAAGTCGAGAATCAGCGCGCGATAACAGTTTTTATGCGCTCGGATTTTTGGCACTAATGTGACGCCATATGGTACATCCAACAAGGTTAAGAACCACTGCACTAACCCGTGTTCCACCGTGCTACCTCCATTTAATTCATTATGTATATTAATTTCCCAATGTTTTCAGCTTGTAAAACTTTATTGTGTGTTTTTGTTAACATGTCTGGAACAGATTAATTGGATTTACGGTATTTCCTATGAGCAAATTGCTTTAAGTTTTCGTGTGATCGTCGTTGGACCTTTAGGAATGGATTGTGTACAACAACTGACGTAGCACTGTAATCATACGGACATGTTTGTCAGTAGTTCTGCATTGTTGACATCCATGCTAGACTTTTGACAAGAACAAGAAAGTTTGATCATATTACGCCTATACTGGCTCACCTGCGCTGGCTTCCTGTGCACTAAGATGTGACTTTAAGGTTTTACTACTTAGGTATAAAATACTAAACGGCCTAGCTCCATCCTATCTTGCAAGAAATCTGCGTTCAAAGAACTCCGGCTTATTAGTGATTCCCAGTACTATGGAATGCCCTCTCGGTAACAGTTAGAGATGCTACCTCAGTGGAAGCATTTAAGTCCCATCTTAAAACTCATTTGCATACACTAACCTTTAAATAGACCCCTTTTTAGACCAGTTGATCTGCCGTCTCTTTTCTGCTCTGCCCCTCTCTCCTGCGTGGAGAGGTTATTAGGTGACCACAGATGAGGCTCTAAGGTTTCTCATTGTAATCCCATTGGGTTGAGTTTTTTTCTTGCCCTGATGTGGGATCTGAGTTGATGTCGTTGTGGCTTGTGCAGCCCTTTGGGACACTTGTGATTTAGGGCTATATAAATAAACTTTGATTGATTGATTGATTGATGATAACATTATGACATACATATTTGTAAAAGTAGTACAGTACAACTGCGGGCTTGTTCTCAGACTTGAGAAAATGATTAATGAACTCATACACCGTTCCACTGTAAAATGTGTTCTTCTCAGTAAAAGAGAAAATAAAGGCGTTGTTTACACAATAACCTAAACCAGTGTTTTTCAACCTTTTTTGAGGCAAGGCACGTTTTTTTTTCATTTAAGAATACAGAGGCACACCACCAGCAGAAAACGTTACAAAAAAGATACTCCACCAGGTCGTCGTGCCTTATTTTGAGTTTGTTGGTGTTTTCCTGTGCTTTAGTTCTTGTCTTGCGCTGTTATTTTGGTGGCCCTTCCTGTTTTGTTGGTGATTTCCTGTAGCAGTTTCATGTCTTCCTTTGAGCGCTATTCCCCGCACCTGCTTTGTGTTAGCTAGCGAGGCTATTTAAGTTGTCGCTACCTTTTTTTGTGTGGACATTGTGGATTGTCACGTCATGCGCGGATGTACTTTGCGGACGCTGTAAGTTTTTGCTGTCGTCCAGCATTCTGTTTCTGTTTACTTTGTAGTCAGTTCAGTTTTTACTTTCGTTTTGCATACCTTTTCCTTTTGTTCATTTTTAGTTTAAGCGTTACATACCTTTTTTCTTGCACGCCGTGGTCTGCATATTGGGATCACAACAAATAGGGATGTCCGATAATATCGGACTGCCAATATTATCGGCCGATAAATGCTTTAAAATGTAATATCGGAAATTATCGGTTTAAAAATTATCGGTATCGGTTTCAAAAAGTAAAATGTATGACTTTTAAAAACACAGCTGTGTACACGGACGTAGGGAGAAGTACAGAGCGCCAATAAACCTGCCTTTGCGTGCCGGCCCAATCACATAATATCTACGGCTTTTCACACACAAGTGAATACAATTCATACTTGGTCAACAGCCATAAAGGTCACACTGAGGGTGGTCGTATAAACAACTTTAACACTGTTACAAATATGCGCCACACTGTGAACCCACACCAAACAAGAATGACAAACACATTTCGGGAGAACATCCGCACCGTAACACAACATAAACACAACAGAACAAATACCCAGAACCCCTTGCAGCACTAACTTTTCCGGGACTCTACAATATACACACCCGCTACCCCCTACAAAACCCCGCTACCCCCTACATAACCTCGCCCACCTCAACCTCCTCATGCTCTCTCAGGGAGAGCATGTCTCAAATTCCAAGTTGCTGTTTTGAGGCATGTTAAAAAAAATAATGCACTTTTTGACTTCAATAATAAATATGGCAGTGCCATGTTGGCACTTTTTTCCATAACTTGAGTTGATTTATTTTGGAAAACCTTGTTACATTGTTTAATGCATCCAGCGGGGCATCACAACAAAGTTAGGCATAATAATGTGTAGGGATGTCCGATGATGGCTTTTTGCCGATATCCGATATTGTCCAACTCTTTAATTACCGATACCGATATCAACCGATACCGATATATACAGTCGTGGATTTAACACATTATTATGCCTAATTTGAACAACCAGGTATGGTGAAGATAAGGTACTTTTAAAAAATTGTTATAAAATAAAATAAGATAAATTAAAAACATTTTCTTGAATAAAAAAGAAAATAAAACAATATAAAAACAGTTACATAGAAACTAGTAATGAATGAAAATTAGTAAAATTAACTGTTAAAGGTTAGTACTATTAGTGGACCAGCAGCACGTACACTCGTGTGCTTACGGATTGTATCCCTGCAGACTGTATTGATATATATTGATATATAATGTAGGAACCAGAATATTAATAACAGAAAGAAACAACCCTTTTGTGTGAATGAGTGTAAATGGGGGAGGGAGGGTTTTGGGGTTGGTGTACTAATTTTAAGTATATCTTGTGTTTTTTATGTTGATTTAATAAAAATAAAAAAACCTGATACCGATAATAAAAAAAACGATACCGATAATTTCCGATATTACATTTTAACGCATAGCTCGACATCTCTAATAATGTGTTAATTCCACGACTGTATATATCGGTATCGGTTGATATCGGAATCGGTAAATAAGAGTTGGACAATATCGGCAAAAAAGCCATTATCGGACATCTCTAACAACAAACCATCCTCGTCTCACCCGACACATTTCGACTTTTACAAAGCAATTTACTACCCGATGCCACATACTGACATGGAGAATTACGTGGTTACCCTGCTGAGTTTTACACAGCACAGACACTAAGCAGAGGCACATTATTTGCAGATTATAATTATTGATTTGCAAAAAAAAATATTTTTGAACCAATTAGGGGAAGTTTCATAATTTCCCACGACACACCAGACAAGTGTGCCGCGGCACAGTGGTTGAATAACACTGACCTAAACAACGGTATAGCATGCATACAAGTTACAGTCGAATATAATATTGAGATAGGCTCCAGCACCCCCCGCGACCCCAAAAAGGGACAAGCGGTAGAAAATGGATGGATGGATAATATTGAAATAATATTGAAGTCTTGTGATTTGGCGAGGATGTAAAACATTTATTTTTAGTATTAATAACAATCATTGATTGTACTGATGATGGTGGTGGTAAGAAACATTTGATAATCCTTCCCTCTGCCGAACATTAAATATCATTGTTCCTCTTTGGTGTGAAGAAGTTACTAAAAGTAATCATTCTCGTGTTACGTCGCTCCATTCTATTAGCCATGAAGCTAGCTCATTTTACGCGTCGTGCCCAGTTGAGAGTCAGAACATTCTTCCAAGACTAAAAAACACACTCGAACATCACAAAATGTGGCTTAAGACGCAAAGAAACAAGAAAAAAAACATTTTCATATGATTTATGGCATTTAAAGACGCCAGCCACACATACCTGCGTGTCCGCTGCCATGTTGCCGGTCTTGACACAGGAAGTCGTTGGCGGTGTCACTTCCGGGTCAGGACGCTGCCGCAGTTATTTTTTTCATTTTTTATTTTATTTTTTTTAATAACAATGCATTGTTTATAAAAAAAAACTAAAATTATATGTTTTCGAATTTTTATCAGAGTTCGTGATGCTCATAACATACTTGTATGGGTGCTTGTTAGAGGCTCATTGTACTTGTCTTTGTCGCCATCTAGTGGTTGACAGGCGGCCTTACGTATAATGTCTGTTTGTTTTAGATCAAGTGGTTCTTAACCTTGTTGGAGGTACCGAACCCAGGGGCGCCGAAAAGGGGGGGGGGGGGGGGGGTAAAGGAGACGGATTCTAGGGGCCCATGATGGAGGGGGCCCAGAGAGGCCCCTAATGATGATGAAATTATAATACAGAAAAAATAATGACACTGTGTTGGGGGCCCTGTAAAGATTCTTTTCATGGGGCCCAAAATCCCTAGCGGCGCCCCTGACCGAACCCCACCAGTTTCATATGCACATTCACCGAACCCTTCTTTAGTGAAAAATAAGATGTTTTTTTTTCAAATTCAAGACAGTTATATGTTTTTTTAACTGGCGCACAAAATGAACCGTGCATGAACATCACCTCGTTCAAAGAACAAAACCTCCACAGTGCATGAGCTCACAAAAAATGACACACCTGAAAATCAGTGTGACTTCTGCTGTTGCCGTATCCGTAATACGCCGATAGGGAGAAGTTTTTTTTTTACACGATGAGTCGGGTGTGTCTTGACCTCCACCGAACCCCTGAGGCCGACTCACTGAATCCCTAGGGTTCGATCGAACCCAGGTTAAGAACCACTGCCTTAGACGTATCCTCGCTCATCCATAGGGGACTGGACACTGGCCGAGAGGTAGTGGGCGGCCAAGGGCTCTCTTGGTTGCTTTGTTGGGTCTGCTCCTGTCTCTGGCCATGCTCTTAGGGCA